>NC_048893.1:161973688-162273688 GCF_011077185.1 Oxyura jamaicensis
AAAAGAAAAGAAAAGAAAAGAGTTAATCAAATAAACAAAAAAAATGAAGTAGTTTACACTGCAACTATAAGCAAATTAGTAAGTCACTCTGACTTGTAACTAAATAACTAAATAAGAGGCACTGAGCACTGGGCAATGTTGCATCTGGACATTAAAGTCAGACAGTGAACACCTGATCTAAAGTTCCCATGTTTATTGTGCCCTGTGCCTCTGGAGACCTAGGAAAACCCAAAAGGAGACACAAGCTTTAGGGATGTAGACAGAATACACACTGCATCAATCTAAGCTTAATAATTTTAGTGCCCATCATTTTAAAAGCAGCTGACAAGATTTTATTTTATTATTTTATTATTTATTTTATTTTTTACATTTTTTGTATATTGATTTTCATACAGTCTCAAATAATAATGATGTCATAGCAAACTGGAATGTGTACACAAGAGGATATCACTATAAGAAACATTTTAAAAGACACTACCAGTGCTCATTGTCATATTGTTTCTTCAAAAAATTAATTCATGTTGTGGGATTGTTGATGTGAAGAGGTGGATTTTAAGTAGAGAAGAGGAAAGATGAAAGATAACCACAATAAAGGAGAAGGAATAGCTACCTTTATGCCACTAGCAAAGTGAGAAGACTGATAAAGAGAAGCAATGTGAGATGTTGACAGTGATGACCTATTTCTTTTTCCAAAAAGGAACTTTAATTCTTCTGGCAGTGCCCTATCTATGTGCAGACATAATGTCCCAGTTCTATGCAATATGGCTTGCTTCTCTTCTTTAAGGAGGTGCTGCATTAGAGTGAGATTCACCTGCCCAACTTCAGGAAGCGAGGCTGCTTCAGGCAGCTGACTCTTTGTTTCTGGGTCATCTCATCCCCGTAATACTATCAATTATCTTGACAGTCTGTCTAGTAAGTGACTGAACTCAGATGCTCCAAAATCCTCATACATCTGTGGCAGCATTTGCAGCACACACATTTATGATGATGTATGTCCCTAAGTCATGTACAACCTGTTACTAATGGGAAGTTATTGCATTACTGGTGGGCCAGTGCGACTGTATGGGCAGTCTGAAACCAAATCAGCAGGATGGTGTGAAAAGGATCAAGGCCGCACATGGCATCTTAGGCAACTGGAGAGGTGTGAGAGAGGAGATCCACAGAGAACAGGGTCCTTGTCATGGGTCCTTGAGGTTTCATGAGTATAGACTGGCAAGGAGGGATTTGTGGGAGATAAGGGTAGTCAGTGCACCTGTCTGGTGAAACACAGTTTTCAAAGCCATAATCAGGATGAGTGAATTGAAGGGCAGGTGTCTTTTTTGTAATGCCATAACACAGACCCTGCTTCGAGTATCTTTCTCACCTAATGTTTGGTTCAGTCTCAGCTACTGCTACATGCATTGGACTCTACATCAAAACTACCTGCTGTTTCAGGGTTCTGTACTTTCCCAGTAGAAGCCAATACCTATCTTCCTTGTCCCTGACTGCAGACCTCCTTCAAGGCATACCTAAACCCATTTTGAGAAACAATATTATTATTTCCATGGTAATAGACTCGGCCTTTGGTAAGCTCTTGTCAGTGAGATGACACCACCACTTCTGGACTGGTAGTGCATTGCAGTACACCCTTGAGGGAGATTAAATGATGCACAACTTGCTCCTCTGCTTCTAGGGACCATGGCAAACAGCAGCTGTGGGTAAGAAAAGGCTTCATGGAGGCTTGAGGGACCTAATAAAGATGGAGAAGTTAACTCCAGCAGCCTGAACAGGAAAGTAGAAAAGCTGCAGCTCCCAGTGCCAAGAGAGTCCCTAGATACTATGAATGCCATAAACTATTTTCAACCACATCTTTACTCAGCCGTGGTTGATCCCAAAAATGAGGATATATGACCACACACAGACTATGTTGTATTCATTAAAAAATACAGCATTTATTCAGATAGAAAACATAGAAAATGCAACAGAAATTTGATGTGAATAAATATATAAAAATGGATGTATGCTATTTACTCTGTGCCCAGTGGTAATAATAAGCAGGAGGTAACACTGATGGTAGCTCCACTGCCTGCTCAGGACCTTTATTTGGCTTGGGACACCATTCCTCCTGAGCAGCAACCAAGGCATTAATGACCTCTTCAGGGAAGACTATAGATACCTACCTCCCCAATAAACCCTTGGTGTGTCAGAGGACTGCGGAAAGCTGTTGAGTGTCATCCATGCCTGCTTTTTTAGTCAAGAAAGCTGACCACCTCACAGCCAGAAACCAGACTTTCAGCCTTACGGCCAGGCATTGCAGCAGATTATCTCTCTTACTTGGGTGAGTACAAATATTCACAAGGCCTGCAGAGCACAGAGCTGTCCCACATTGCACCCACTGCCTTGCCTGAGGCTGTTGAGTAGGTTGGACACACTGCTTACAGAGGAGTGGAGCTGGTGAGAGGCCTCCCTCATGTGAACATGGCTGTCAGGAGCTCATGCCACCAGGTGACGTGAGGCCTACAAGAGCCCAGGGAACTGCATGCCCCACCATGTCTGTTACATGTGGGTACAGCTTGCAAAAAAAAAAAAAAAAAAAAAAAAAAAAAAAGGTGGGATATCAAGCTTGCAAGGAATCTCTCTCTTATTTACTGAACTCACTCTCATCGCAAAGGTAAGAATCAGCCCATGAACCTAAGCAGTGAGCAGGGATGGCTACATGGCTACACTGACTACAGACATACCTGTAAATTAAACAGTGGTGGGAAGCAACACTGCAATGCAGCTGCCTGTGCTGTCATATTGTAAGAGTGCCCCCTGGCCTGAGTTAGCATTTTTCGAGACAGCACCCAAGCACCATTCAGGAGTTAGCATGGCCCAGGGACCAACAGGCACCTGGACGCTGCTATCCTTTTGGAGATGGAGTTGAAGAGTCTAGACGTGAGGTGTTCCATGCCAGCTGCCATCAGTGCCAGAAGATGGTTTCAGTTTTTTTTGGTTGTTTGGTTGGTTGTTTTGTTTGTTTGGTTTGTTGTTGGTTGGTTGGTTGGGTTTAGTTGTTTTGTTTGTTTGTTTGTTTGTTTTCTTGAGATGTACTAGCCATTAGGTAGTAGGGCAACTCTTCTGTTCTTGCAGGTTGGTGGCCCAGGCCTTCACCACTAGGGTTGTCCTCATGTTGTTTTTTAAGAATTTCAAATACCTTCTGATTTATCCTACTTTACTGAAGGGTAGGGACCTGCTAAGGGCTTGTAGTCAATGATTTAAGATATATTAAGACGTGCATGAATGGTGTTACACAGTTATAAACGGAGGCCCCAGGAGTGGAGTAGTTTTGTTTTATTTTCTTTCCTTGTGCATTTCAGAATTAAACTCATTAGCTACTTTCAGTGAGAAGAGAGCAGTTCACAACTATCCACAGGCTGGGTGAGGTGCAACTTGTCAGGAAGAGGTTGTGGGCAGGAGAAACAATAAGATGTTTAGGACTCAATTTGCTTGTCTGAACACTACTATAATCATAGAACGACTTGGGGTGGAACGGACCTTAAAGCTTTTCTAGTTCCACCCTTCCTGCCATGAGCAGGGGTGACAACCACTAGATCAGGTTGCTCAGGGTAATCAGAGACATCCTAGAGTATCCTCTCTAGCATCAACTGCCTCTCCATGAGGACAAGTGCTTCAGGCCAGCACTGACAGCCAGGCTTCATAGCTGCCATTTCTCTGTGGGCTATCTATTTGTCTTTGTTTCAAGTACCAACTCGGAATCTTGAAGGAGTGTTTATGTAGAGTAGCTGGAAAGTCTGCTGTCCTAACTGAGGAAGCTGCTGAGGACATAGAGACTTTGAAATATAGATGGTTGGTTGTAGGTGTAGGTGTATGGAAGAATTAACCATCTCCTGCAGGCAACTGTATTGCAGCGCAGTGCAAATATCTCACTGGCAAAGACATCACTACCTGTATGTTGGATGCATAGCTTAGGGCAGGCAAATTGCAGCAAAGGAGTCTAATAAATTGTTTTGTCACAAGCATAACCAAAGCAGTAATGTGTTTTAAATCAGCAGAGGCAATAAAGTTCTACGGAAACACACCAGTATGATTTAGCAGTAGCTTTAGAAGTTCCTTAATCTTGTTTGCTGATGGTGCAATTGTACTTTTGGAAATCCTTTACAGAGAAGAACAACCGCACTGTCTTGCAAAAAGTCTGAAAAGCAAACAGATTTATAAATGACTCAGTGAAGAACTCAGGAACAGCCAGCCCTTATAGCCATCTACTTACTCTTCTCTTTCCAGCAGTGGCTGTGGAAAAGTAGCAGGGAAGATCAGGCACATGGTGATACTTCCTTCAGAGTTTAAAAGCCTGGGCTAAGACATCTTACTGTTTTCCCTGTACCTAAAATTAATTTAGGGGACTCTCAGAAAGCTCATATTCAACTCCAAGTGCACAGATTCTTTAGCACAAGAGTGGGTTGGTGACAAGGAACCCCAGCAGTGCTTGAGGCAAGCATCTCCTGGAGCAGAGTGCCTGAGCATCCAGAGTCACTGAAGTGTTACGGGGAAATTCCTGTGGTCCCTGAGACAGATTTCTGGAGATGGCAAGTGCTCCAGGAGGGGAAACCTTTCCTCTCATAAAATCTTCAGCTCCAGCAATTGGAGATGGCATTTCCAGAAGTCCTTCACCAGTGCTCAAAATGCTTTCGTTAGAGCTAGCTGATGCATTTACCACTTACATCTGTAAGATCGGTGTTAGTCCAGCTTGCCCTAAACCAGATTAAAGTAAATGTGTCATGTTATATAGCAAACACAAAAGATCTTCAAATAAGTCATGTTTTTTTTTTTTTTTTGTTTTTTGTTTTTTGTTTTTTTTTTTCCCATGTAAGCAGTCAGAATAGGAAGTGACTGATAATTGTGCACTTTGTCATTTGTTTTCACTTCACTACCTGGGCAAACTCATAAATAAGACAAAAAGCTGTAAAAACAAATAGGTCCTATACACATACACAAGGTAATCCCAGAGGGTACTGCTAAATGAAACAGGGAGTGAAATAATTAAAAAAGCTGGATTTTATTTATTTGGGCATAGCAGGATAAACAAGGTAGAGAATGTATTGTGCTGATGCTCAAAATTGCACCACAGGAGCAGTAATCACCCTTTTAATTACTTTCCTCTGTAATACACTAAGATCAATATCAACTTCTCTGTTTATTTGAATCTTTTTTTTCTTTTTTTTTTTTTTTCTTTTTGAGGAAGGACATTGCGTGACAAAGCAAGTACTGGAATGGAGAAAAGATCTTAAGAGACTGGACTGGCAGGTGAAAACTGAATGCCTGTTGGAAGTGAAATTTATGCCCCTTCCACCCCCCTCCGCCCCCTCCCTCTTCCCTCCCTCCCCCCCCCCCCCCCCGGTGCTTCTGAAATAGAGGAGATTTGCAGTGTATATTTTTGACAGGACAAAAAAAAAATAAGGCCTGATTAAATGAATCTGTGACTTGTTTCCACCTGCAAAGTGGGCCTCCCCAGACTGAGCAAACTGGAAGTGACTCATAATCACAATCAAGGAATAATGAAGTTCTTATAAGAATTACCTATCTAATCAGCAGGGATCTGGACTTGACAACCCAGGCCTGCCCGACTGAAATAGACTTTATCTGCCAATGTGAGGAGTATGAAAACAGGAAAAAGAGAACCATCTGATAGATATTTAGCATGTGCCTCCTCTTTGTACCCATTAGCTTGCGATCTGATGGCACTATTTTGTAGACCAGAAAATTCTGATGTATGTCTCTCAAGGACATGCCTGACATCTTGTTCATGTAAGTGACTTCTTGCTCATGTAAGTGACTTTGATCCAACTCCACAAAATAAACAAATAAATAAACAAATAAATTTTAAAATATATAAACAAAAAAGGACGGAGGAGTCTGAACTGAAACAGGGCAGGGGTGAACTTTAGGTGCATCCAATCCAACAAACAAACAAAACCCACACCTGCTCAGCCTAACCTTGCTGAGCTGACTACACCTGCTAAACTGATTTACTGTTTGACCTGAGAGTTGCCTTGGTACCCACATGCCCAAGCATGCCCCAAAACACTGGTCTGAGCAGTTTTGGGGTTTAGCCCCAGTTTACAATGTGCTGAGACTCAGAGGTTGACAGAGCAGAATGGTCTGATCGTGAAGTTTCACAGGGCACTGCCATGTACAAATCTAAGCCTTTTATTGGAAACAGGAGGCATTCATTTTTACACACCCTCAAAGAGCTTTAGCCAGTTTGGTGGAATGAACCTAGGCCCTGGTGCCTACATTTGAGGCATTCAAGAGCTACACTTGGAAAAAAATCTAAGACCTGAGCTAGATCTGTCCTGCTGTGTGACTGTAAACTCAGAAAGAATTAAACTTACAGTAGGACTGTACATATAGTAAATGCCAGTTTTAGGTGACTGTTCTATACTGGCACTTTATTTAGTCATCTGCAAGCACATCAAAAGAGAAAAATGTCAAGACTAACTTTCTGCTCTATTAAAATAAGTTAGCTGTACTGTATGGAGATGTCCCATTTTGCAACACTGTATGCAAAGTGCTCTTTCTTTTGGCTGGAGAACAAGTGCAACAGGAAAAACAGCAATCTAAACAATTCTATTTAACTACATTTATCTGGGCAAACACACAGAAAAGTCTGGACAAGCTCTGGCTCCCAGAAAAATTCTCAAGCTGAGGGCCAGAGCACCAGGATTTCATTACTGTTATGCTGAAAGAGTTGTTGCTTTGCTGAAAAAAATTTGGAAACCTGCACCCAAATATTGAAGATGAATTTGTACTTAACATTACAATCTTCCATTGGCAACAAGAGAATGAACTAGGTGATGTAACAACTATTTTCCATCTCAAAATTCTTCTGGGCCATATATTTTCTTTGATAATTATTATGATTTCTTCTAATGAACCAAAGAGTGCCTCAAGCTTTGGCAGATAAATTACCTTTGTTAATAGCAGTATTATTAATTATAATAATTGCATATTTCAATGAATACTTTTTGCTATGGTCTATTTTGCTGTTCCTACATGAAATTTCCAGCAGTCCCTATTTCAAACTTGGTGAGCAATGCCCAACATTCTGCGAAGACTTGAATGGGCAGTAGCACACAAAATGCAAGTCCAATTTTGTTTTAAAAGTCGACATAATCTCCAAATGCAGTGTATGTGTTACTCAGGAAGTTCAATGCTTTTGTTTGTTTGTTTTTGACATACTTCTGAATCAGAGGTCACTTCAATTGTTGATTAGTGGAAAATTCCTGCAGACTCAAAATTCAAAGACAATAAATAAATATAAAGCAAATAAATAAAATAACCAGGTTTTAAGAAGTTTGGGTTTTGTTTACTGTACTTTTTCTTTCTCATTATATCATGTATGAACAAATGCAAAAGAATTGTTATAGACTCCTCAAATAGGTCAGATACAGCAATAGTGACTGGAATCTTGTTATATTGAGTTATGCATTAAAGAATACCATTCTGAAAACAGCCAAATAATCTTAGGTTTCTGAGATGACAATTTGATAAGAGAGCAGGAAGGACTGTTGTAAATATTGTAGTTAGATAGGAGATGCCTCATGTAAGTATCCAAATTCTAGTGGCAGGATGTCTTGCTTTGTACAGCTCTGGTAGTACATCTTAGATCTTTTGATTGTGGATAAATAGATGTCAGATAAGATTTGAAGGAATAAAATGAAAACAATATGAAAATTGTTAAACATGAAATGCAAGTGTATTAATTCTCTTATTCTGTTTTGTCCTGTGAAATTGAAGGAAGATGAAACTGTCATGAATTTGCATTCTTCTTATGGATAATCAAAAGAAACACAGATTAAAAGAAAAATATCTGTTTTATTTGCTCAATAATAATTGCACTTACACTTTATATGTCTGGGAAGAGATTTATAATACAACTCCACATATCTACAGTAAAGATATAAGTGCAGGTATATAATACTCCAATCTGAGAAAAAAATGTTCAAAGAAGAGAAAATAAGTGTTTGTGAAAAGAAGTATACTTATGTCAGGTTTGATCAGCTATATGCAGAAAATGAAGCTGTGACTAATGGATGAGAGAAGTTAGATGTGCTCAACAGCTGTTTTTCTTTTATAGTTGAAAAGAGAATGAAAGTTATGTCTATTACATACAATGCCATGGATGGAATGGAAAAGTTACCACCTGAGGAAGAAATACAACATCTGCAGGATAACTTGCATCTAAAATTCATAAGAAAATTAACCAAGATCTTTGAAGGGCCTTGGTGAATTTTTAACAAAGCTTGGAAAACTAAAAGAATTGAAATCCTTCAAAGAGGACTGAAAAACTCTTGGTAATGGTCTGGTGTTTGAAAATGATGAAAGGAATGACACAGGTAGCTATCAGATGGTTATCCTGATAGTGTTGGATATAAAAAAAATACAGGGCCATGGGTTTTGGACTGCAGAACAAAGAATTAGAAGCTGCAAGTATTTTGGTTGGAAGGTAGGTTTTGTTTGTTGTCTTTTGCTCTGTAGCTGGCAGACAATGGTAACTATACTGATGTCACATATTTGGATTTCTCTGAGGCATTTGACTTTCTATTCATAACATTTTGACTAAGAAACATGAATTATATAAAATTAACACAGCATTACACATAACAAGCATGTCATAAAGTGGCTCCTGGAGAGATCTCAAGCAGTTGCTACAAAGGAAGTGGCAAAGAACAGATCTGTTTCCAGCACTGAATCTTAAGCTGGCATTATTCAGTATTTTCACTAACAACAATGACCATTCAAGTGTTTTCAGGTAGGATTCTTAGACAACACAAAATTTGTTGGGTTAAAAATTATAGAAGAAAACACAATTATAGGTAGCATTGACATAATTGCCTCCTTAAAGAGTCACAATCCCATAAATGTACAGACATACACAAGACAATACCTCTAGAAATAAAGATGCAAAGAAACAGTTCTTTCCATAGGAGGGTGGGTTTGCTCTGTATATGTGCTGACTTGTATTAGACCCTAAACAGAGCTTTATTGTCCTGGATACTTTCCACAGTCAGTGGGGAAAAGCATGAGTCTCCTGAGGGTCTTTCAAATGCAGTCAAGATGTGTTCTGACCAGTGTTTATTAACTCTTTGATTATAAGCCTTTTATAAAACTTTGACTAATTAGTCTTATAGTACTAACTTAGATGCAATCAGGGGTTGTAATTGAGAATCTAAAGTTAGATGAGATTTATTTTGATCATTCTTCATGGAAAAAAGTGGCTCATATAAAGATTTATTCATTATCTTCAAAATTTTTGAATTCAGAACAGGGTAATCCTGGGATATAAAAAGGATAATATCCCATAAAGACTGGGAAATGCCATGGCTGTCCACACAGCTTTGAGTAGGCTGCTGCTGTGGTACTTAGCTTTCTCTGATGTCCACAGTTCAAGAAGAATGTAGAAATACCAGTCTGACTATAAATGGGACCTAAGGGTTAGGAGGCAAAACTTTTCTAAGGGTTAAAATGTACAACTTTCTAAATTCACTGAGGAGAAGAACAGAGGTCATTCATCCCATACTCTAATGTGTATGATGAGACCTGATAGTTGGTTGTTTTCTAATCTTGATAGCAAAGGCTTAACGAGAGCTAATGGCTTTTAAGCTCAATTTAGACGAACTTGGCCTTAATGTTAGATGCATTCTCCTAGCAGTAAGAATAGTTAAGTACTAGAAAAGCTTACCTAGGATGGTAGTGGATTTACAGTCTCTCAAATAAGATAAGAATTATTTATATGGACGTGCTCTGAAACAGAAACTGGATTCAAGTACGTGGCTTACTCAGGTAATTTTCTGAGGACCTGCAATCAGCAGATCCATGACCTGAGTTTTTTATCTCTCTCCTTTATGAGCCATGGTGAAAACAGGAAAATAAGCATTTCTACTACCTGTTCAGCATGCTAGTAACATCTACATTTTGACATAGACTTGCAGTGTATCTCAAACATCACATCCTAACTAGGTCTGAGGAAGATTTTCCGTTCTTTCTTTACATTCATTTCTCCAGATATATTTGTTTGCTCATTTAATTTTTCCTACCTCCAAATTATCACTGGTTTGTCTCAGATGGAGGAAGGGCATCACAACAATGTTCTCAGTGGGAGAAGATGAAAGATTGGTCTCTCCTGGCAAGCTCAGGCTTCAACTGATCACCAAAAAATTTGGGGCAGGCACTAGCAGGGCTTTTCCATTTTGTACCTATGGAATTTATAATCCTGTTCAGTTCATCCCTAGTACATTTTATTTTCCCCTCATTTGGTAAAGGACGTGAGGACTAGGGTCTTTATTAAGAACAACTTGAATGAAATTGCCAACAAATTAATACCATCATTCTGCAATCATCTGCCATGTTGTCTGCCAGCTATTTCCAATTAAGAATATTTCATAGTGAACAAATGATGAAGAACTGGAAGTCTCCAGAAAGTACACAGCTGCACTCTGACTCTAATATAGGCCTGTTCTGCTGTGCTGTTTCAGTCATGCAAAACTGAGTAAGGACCCCTGGATGGGTGGTGGTGAATTAATTCATGTTGTGTTTCAGAGGGCAAAATCTTCAATGTACAAATGTTGGAGCCCTCTGAATGTCACATTAGTAAATATATACTGTCATTATGAGTGACTTTTGGCTCACCAGTATTTTGTGAGGTAATGTTCTGCGTCATGGTTACTCATTAGCAATCATGATAAAGGAAAACACTTAATTCGTCATCTTGCATTGCTTGCAGTCTATAGCTGCACATTAGTGTTCAACCAATCTGACGCACTTGGGACTGAATTACTATTGGAATGAGCTTAACTGAGTATTTTGGAAGCCATCAGAAGATCTGCTCTCTGAACTCTACCTTACTTTAAACTCTCTCCTCCTGGGCATCCACACATTGCATTGTCTCAACAATTTAGCAGCCATTAGTGTGTGGATCAGATATTAAATTCAGGAGGGAATTTGCACAGAGCAAAGATCAAGAGTCTCTCCTGGCTATCACATTAATATTTACTTCACTTTTGGTGGCACTGGGCAAGATGTTGGCAACAGTGAAAAGGCCAGCTCAATGTGACTGAATTTCTGAAATAATTTTTATTTATTTATTTGTCAAAATTTGGGCTTTACATACATATTTACATACTGGCTATATAGCACAAATATTTTGTCACCATTAACATTCCATGGCAGCTTAAAAATGAAAATGCATACAATATATTTATTTCTAAAGTGCTGAATATATTCCCTTTCAAAATATTTTGGAAAACATTATAATTATTAGGATAAATCACTGAATTTCTTTGCCTTATGGGCTAGCGAGAGCCACTATATTTATTCCCTCTTGTTTATACCGGTAATCAAATTTTTGGCAGTTCTCCAGAAATACTCACTAGCATGAAGAGAGTACGGTGAATGGGACAGCAGAAAACTGGCATCTTGGAGTGTATCTATGTGAGTGGCTGCTAAACACAGTCATTCAGCTAATGGCCAGATAGGGTTCTGAACCAGCCCAGAAAGCTCTTCAGACCTCTCAGCATAGCTCTGGGTGTCATCTTATACAGCCTATATTAACAGTGAGCCAGCGTGGTTCTAATGTATTTCCTGTAGCGTATGAACTCAGAAGCTGTTTCTTACTGGCTTAGCTGGTACAGCTCTTCTGTCTGCACCCACCTGGAGAGAAACCCCTCCAGGTTTCCTGTAGCCAAAATGGAGCTTGTACTCATTTTTTCCAAAATGTCACCTTTGCCATAACTTTCAAAGGCAATTATAGTATCCAGATTGCTAAAAACTGTGGCTGATGGGCCATCATACTGTCCAGACTAGAATTCTGGTTTCCATAGGTTTGGGGTAGTTCCCACCCCAACCCCCCCAAAAAAAGAAAAAAAAAAAAAAAACAAGCAAACAAAAAACAACCAACCAACCAACCAACCAACCAAAAACAACAACAAAAACAAAAAAAACACACTTGTTTTTATCTCAGTCTTCCTTCCCCTAAAAACTGACATCACAGAATCCCATTTCTCACTTCCCCTCCTCCCGACCCTCACAGGGTGAACTGAACTGTCTTGCTATGGTATTGCTTTGCTTGCTTCCTTAGTACCTGAAACTTTCGCTCTCTGCATTTCAAATTCTTTTTCTTTTACAGGTCCTATCTGTTCCTGTCAGGTAATCAGTGGCATTTTTTCTCCAGCCACTCCATCCACACACCCTGCCCTGTGTCCCTTTATGTGGGGTGCCTTTTATAGTGCCTTTACCAGCACAGGTAAATATTTTCTTGGCTTTGCTTGCAGGTGGATTGCCAATATCTACTCATCCTCTCCTGCTCACTGTCTCTCTCAGCTGTGCACAGGGACTGCTCTCAGAGGGCACTTCCAGACTTTTCCTTCCTCTTCTGATGTTCCTGACAGTAATGTTTATGCCTGCACCTAGAGTTTGGCACATGGATTAGGTATCAGGAAACATGGGCTTTGCCACTGCATTGCTGATGGTCCCAGGCAAGCCCTGCCTCATTTTGTGTCTCTGTTTCTCTGGCTTTTCTTTGAGGCTAATTATACTTCAGGTTTGTCTCATCTCTGATATCTACCATCTTCTGCCAGCAATTCATATAGTGTGGTGACAAGTATGAAGAAGTCCCTAGATAGCCAGCCCTTGGGGACTTTCTCCATCCCACGCTATTTTTCAAAATACTGTTGTGATGATAATGTGCCCATTAGACATCCAGGCATGCAATGATTTTTAAATACATGAGATATAAATGACCACAGTTAATTCTTCTGAAGTCAAGAGACTAATTCTCCTTAACAACTAGAGCCCTATTTACACCTCCAGCAGAAGACTTGGGAGATTTTTATGTTTCAACTACAACTGGACAAAGAACGACAACAACAACAACAGAGTGCTCCAATTACATTGATTTTTTAATCAGAATTCATCATACTCGAGCATTTGGTCTCACTGAAGAAACAGGCAGTTCATCCTGAGTCAATGTAGAGGAACTTGCACAAGCAACTGGAACAAGCCAAGCTATGGTTAGGAGTAGGATAAAAGCATCCTAAACTCCATTTAGGTTAGATCATTATTGCCCAAATCCTCATTTGATCCCAGGTGAAAGTTCAGACTGCCTCTTTTCCACAACTGCCGAATATTCTATGTGCTTAAGTTTGCTAGATTCTTCCCTAATTAGCTTGAAAGGTCCCCAGGCATTTAGGTTTAGCCACCTACATGTGGTCAGGAGCATCTGTTCCTGTTGAAATATTTCTACCTTTAGGTAAACATCCACTTGAATACTGTTGAGCCCTGAAAAGGGCTCCAAGCTCACTTATAGTGAACACTGCAGTCAGTGTCATTAAATATGGTAATTCTTGCAATTTTCTATAAAATCAGGCAGATTCCCCTCTTTCAAGACATTTTCCTTCTCTTTCCAAGAAGGGGGACATTTCCATGTAAGGCTTTAGAGAGGATTTAGGCAAGCAAGTTACCTAAGCTTGCAGACTGTTAGATACCTTTCTAAAACCACTCTCTGGTTTTCCACTTTTGTGTTAAAGCCAGGTCAGTGCAAAAACAGGCAGCCAAGAGTCTTGAAGCCGTGAAAGCAGTTACACCAGAGCCTACTTCTGGTCTAGGGACTCAGTTCCTCAGCTGAAGATGATGGAATTTTTTCTTTAATTTTTTAGGAGTTCTTGTTCCTTTCCAAGCAATACTTTGTTCTTCATCCAATGTCTTATGTGACTAGCACACACATCCAAGGGATTGGGGTGGAGCTCCAGCTCTGCAGCACATATTTTGCTTGTAGACACACAGAGAGCCCCTGTACAGCACAAGCACTCTGTGCAGGGGTACCTGGGTTCACCGCTGCTAATGCCATCATTGTGCTGATGACAATGATAACATCTTTCTTCCTGGAGTTTCAGGGGAAAAAAAATCACAGCAGCAAGAAAGTGTTGCAATCAATAAAGAAGGCAAAGAGGCTCTGAAGTATTTGAGTAGTTTAAGTAATAAATTTCAGGCAACTCTCATTTATCTGCACATGTTGTATCCAGATTGAGGATTATATCAGTCAGGACCACAGGGTCATATAAGCTGGTTCAAGGCTGGGTCTGGTTTAATAGCTGAGAAACAGCAATTCTTTAACACAAACATGCTGATTCTTAGAGACAGCTCATATTCAGGAGTAACATAGCCACTTCAGTGTGCCCTACAATCCATGCTAACAAAACCTGCTGAACATGTACTAATTCAGCATAGAACCAGATCAGCTGTCCCTGGTTCATATCCTTGGGATCCAAAGAGGTATGAAATATGACACATGCTACACAATGAGATCAGACCTACTAGCGTTTATTAGCCTTTCCTGACCTGAGCTACCTCTGTATATTCACATTATTGTCTAGCCCGCTTAAGAATCTCACCTGGGCCTCAAGATGATGGAATACATGGATACTGGAGGCACAAAGTACACCAGCAACCCTCTTGGTTGAGCTAGTGCTTGAGCTCGTGCTTGTATATCCTGAAAAAAAAAAAAAAAAAAAAAAAGATTGAGTAAGGTTGAATGTTAGCACCATATATTCAATAATGCAGGCACTGAATTCTCCAAGTTCTTCTTTCATCCTCAGTAGCCCAGACAATGAGGAGCTGATGGTACAATTAAAAAAAAAATAAATGAGATAATCTTCAGATTGATGTTCTAACTGCTGTTATACATCATGATGTTAAAAATATAAACTGTAACTTAAAGATCAACTGTTCCCTGGACAGGCTGAGACTTGCAGCTTCACACCAGAGGGAGCCATTTGTGGAGGGTCTTTGTTCAGCACGCCCCAAATCTGGGATTCTGACAGCAAGAAAGATTACCAGGTCCTCAAGCCATTTAAAAGCAAAATAGAAAAACAACAACAACAACAACAATAAAACAACACTTAATTTGTACAGTCTCAGTCTCACAGCTGGAAAGCCCTTAGCTGACTTTTCAGGGTAATTTTCCTTCTTTTTTTAATTTTAATTTTTATTTTTTTCTTCTTGTGTTTTTTTTTTTTTTTTTCTTTTTTTTCCTTTTCATGTACATTTCTTTGAAGTGTTTTGCATGAAAGCGTTATTGCATATTTTGGGAAGTGATATTGTCCCTGTGTGTTTTCTTCCAATGTAACTATAAATTTCTATCCAAATATGCTCAGAAGCTCTTCGCTGTCAGAACATGAAATTGACTAGTAGATAAGCATACATAAAGGCAGTTATTTCCATAGAGAAATCAAAGGCACAAAACAAATTAACAACATTCTTTGAGTTTTAAATACAGACAGCTATATGGGTGGCAGGATAGGTGGATTTGCTTTTTAAGTATATTTCCTTAAGTATGAGCTTGTGTTTAAATGTCCCCAGCATGAATTTGCATCTGACTATTGATGTTCTTTTCAGTTGTTCTATTACACTTTGTTCACAAAACTGTATCTCATATCTGAAACTGTGATAGATCATTAATTTTAACTGTCTAAAAGTTAGATGGATAGTATAAAGTCTGCCATCTATCCTATCTTGAGAGCCTAGTGAAGAAGAGAAGCAGCTCCCAGAAGTCATCATCCCATATCTTAAATATGCAATATCCCATATTCCAACAAATTGAAAGCCCTGAGCTGGTGACTAGAGAGAGAATGAAGGTCACCTAGCTTGGATGAGTGGCATGACTTTTCCTAGGTCTAAAAATAATTGCATTAAATTCTGTCCAAAAAGCAAGGAGGAAGTCTAACTGAGACTATGATTACTCTAGCAATTCACCCCAACAGCAGATCAAGGCCTTACAATTTTTCAGACTTCAAGCTAGCTAAAGCCTTATGCCCTGGACTGAACATCCCCATAAGCAAGGATTCATCTTCCAGAACTCTGGATTTCCTTTTGAACACGACATGATTCAGTTCAATATCAGGATTCTAATGAGTAGTAGCTGTAGTTACCATATGTTATCAGGTTTTCTTATACATCCCAGGTCCATGTGATAAGTGAGTTGCTTTTTAGTCAATGTCTAGATTACATGAATAGGGCCTTGCAATTACTTTGACTTGGTGTACTGGTAGTTAGCATACTGAATAAAAAGGGCAAGCACTATGGGAATCAAATACTGAGAAGGCAGCAGAGAAATATTTACATCCTGCCCCCAGCAAAAGAATCCAGCTGGGAGGAGCTCAGAGTGATACAGTAGGGACAAGATGAATATATAAAGGAAATTTGATAGAAAATTTTATTATAGTAAATTTGCTAGTGGTTTGGAACCAACTGCACTGCAAGAATAATTGGGGAATGCGCAGTGAATAATATTCAATGAGCTTTTGACTCATGTTTCATTTTCAAACCCTCCTTGAGCTATTACAAAAATTAAAAATACATTATTTAATCTAAAGTATTTCACACATGGTTGAGAAGATAATGGTGAGTTGTAGGGAAATACTGACCCATGTTATCTTCAGGCAAAGTTGATGAGACCTTTGAAGGCTTTCTAAATAAGGCGTGTGTACTTCATCACACACTATATGTGTAAAAAGCCTTGGTTAGTTTCCCTTAGTGATAAAGACAGAATAGATCTCTGGTTGTTGATTATGTAGCCATAAAAATATTTTCACAATTAACTTTGGATTTCAAAATACCTTTTTGATTAACATTCTAAAAATATATGATTTTAATTATCTTCTTGCAATGAACTGATTTATTGGTATTTTGACACAGGCAGGTAGAACTTTTACAAAAGTATGATGGTAGCCTGTTTTTGCTCGCTATCCTCAAGGCTAATTGCCTAATCATTAAATTATTAAAAGTGTATTTATAAACTTGGACAGAACATATCAGTACTTAATTGAACTTTGGTCAATATTTTGTATCAAGTTCTCAGCTGCTTTAAGGCATATGGGCATGCAAGTGTATCTCTGTTTACATCACTGAGCCTGGATCTTTATATTCTTTAGAAATTCTGAGTCATCAGACACAAAACCCTCTTCTTCTTTCTGCAGAACTGTGCTCCAGACTATCAGATACATGCGTGCCATTGAAATAAGTGAAATAAGTGAGAGTTCTGTTGAGTGATTGGTCCGATAACAGCGAGGAATGTTTTAAGAAGAGAAAGCTCATAGCTGGAATTGTAATCATTGCAGTTACTGTGAGCTGGTCTTAAAGCAGATAGATTGAACTTTAATCAATCAGTATGTTTTTCCAGATGGCCATAAGTGTGTGTTGTATAATCTGCGTTTTATGGAGTGTTTGTTTCTTAACTCCTGAGGTAAGAGTAAATTAAGACATAACCCTGAAATTATTTTAAAGAATACAAATGCTGAAGTCTATTTTGCTTTCTAATACAGAAATAAGATATTGCTGAAAGACAGTAACAGCCTGCTTTTCTCTGTTTCTGTCACATGGACATGTACGGGTGCCTTTGAATACTTTGCTGCCAGCATCTTCTTTACTTATTCATCAGCAGAAAAGCCACCAGATTCTGAGGTCTAAAGTTAATCAGCCATTGCCCCAAGCTTTTGTGTCTATGTGCTTATGCTAGATAAAAAAATAAATAAATAAAAAATAATAAAAAATAATCAATTCTAAGAACACTGGTATAGTCCTTGAAATCAATGGATCTCTGCTGGTCCTCGGTCTACCACTTTTGGTAAATCCTGTCTGCACCATGGGTGGATTTCTCTGAGCTGTATTTCCCACATCGTCAACCTAGACAGTCCCTTGAAATCCTGAATTCACCTCACAGGAGGAAGCCGGCCTACAGGTGACCTAGTTGGGCACCTAGCATCACTTCCCACCATGGCAGAGCACTTCTCCAAAGCAGAGACCCCTGCTTCTCTGGTGACACTGAGTTGGCCACAGAGCATTGTCTCTGGTGGTCCAGGATGCCTGCCCTGGTCCACCTGCAGTAGATTACTCCAGAAGATGGGTCTCAGCTGCAAACATCAGGACCAAGCTCCGGCAGCTGAAGCAAGCAGGCCCAGGCCCTGTGAAATGCTAGTGACTCCAAGCAACGTCTCTTATCCTCCCTAGGAAGGAGCAGATCTGGAGGGTGCCTCAATTGTATAACACCAGTATTAGCAGGGGGATCAGAAATGCCCTAATTCCTAGAGTAATTTGGGGTTGTGTAACGCTGTGAATGAGCTTTGCTTTAGCACATGCTCTGGAGCAGGAAGAAGGCACTTGGGGAAATGAAATGAAACACACTACGACTCGGATGGAGGTGGTGGATTAAGTGGGATTTTAAAACAACACAAGCATTAGCCGTAGTAGCAGCAGAGCGTACCAGAAGATACCGCCTCTCTATCTCTGCAGGAAAAATCAACAAAGCAAAAATCAACTCTGAAGGTAACAGTACAGCAGAAAGCTTCAGAGGACTGAGAATATGACATTCAAAGATTACAAAGCCTGCAAACTGCCTTTTTACAAGGTTGATCCTTTCAATATTGCTGCCACTAAGTGCCTTATCCCAATGGCTTCCCCACAAAATGAGTGTATTGCTTAACTTTTTTTTTTATTATTCAGCATCTCGCTAAGTGGAGCATTTTCTTTATGTCCCAATCACAGTGGGAAGCTATAAGGACTCAAAAGGAGGGGAGCAAGGATAATAACACAAAGGAAAGCTTAAAAAGGGGTATTTTTTTCCAATATGAATTAAGAACATGTAACATAATGCCCTTCAAAAGCTGTAAAAGTCAAACAAACTTAGAGTAGAAAGAAAAAAAAAAAAAAAGCTTATCATCAGTGTGCCAGGAACTTTTCTAGGAACATTTTATGTCAGACACATATGCCCCTTCTGAGCAAGATTCATACCTTGCTTTGAGTCATCTTCTGGAAATTCTTCTGGTGGACAGAGGGGGTAAGATAGGTCTGCTCCTACTGGAGGCTTATGCTTAGGGACCTAGAGCAAGGTGGGATGAATCTGCAGCTGGATGACTATGCATTCACCCTAGTGAACCTTGTATAATCTGCCTCTGAGGACTATAAAACAAAAAGCAACATAGCAGGTCAAGACACAGTTACAACTGTAGCTACAACTCTCCAGGGAGCTCTTTATGCTTCTCTTATTTGGCAATAAATGTATGGGAACATCTTGTTTCCCTTCTCCTGATGTAGTTCCATCTTTTGATTTTGTTTTCTTTAAAGAATAGTCAAAAGACATCCCTTCCAGACAGATATACACCACAAGCACCACTAGAGGCAGAAGAATAAGATCTACATGAAATTTAAAATCTGGTTTGAAAGCAGTCTACCAGACATATATTTCAAACTCAACTCGCTGGACTCATGAGAAATATGTCCTGAGTGCTTCTAATGTATGCATGGAAAAGTGCACTGTTGTGGTTTTTGGTTTGTTTCATTTTGTTTGCTTGCTTTTAAGATTTCTAAGAAGGTATAAAACATTAATTTATATATTGGCTACCAGTACATAAAACCTTCATTTAAACATCCATATAACTTTCATGCAGTATGGCTGATATTTTTTCCTCCTTTAAGTCGTTATGGGAAATCATCAGGACTGGGCATATTCTTTCTTATACCATCACATTCTGAAAGAATTTCTCAGAGAAATTCAAATGCCATGAATGGAAATAAGACTTGCTTGCTGTACTTAAGTCCTGGCCACTTAGATGCATTTGTGGAAGAATATCTGCATGCATAGAAATAACACCACAAGGACTCTTGGCAGTACTCTTGAAGGTTTTATAAATATATATACTTGTACATGTATTTGTTTCTTGCTTCTTTAAATTGCTGCTGAGTTGAACTAGGAATGACTTTTGTCCATTTTCCTTTTCAACTCTTTCTGGGTATATTATTACCTCATCTGGCTTATTATTGTACCTTGTGTTCTTTTCCTTCTTCATTAGAGTTCTGTAAAAAGCATTTTGGCTTTTTGTTAATTTTCTCTCTCTCTTTTTTATTTTCCCAGTCTTAATTGTATATCTCTGAAAATGTGTTTCTGAGGTTTTTGCTTTGGCAGGGAGCACAGTAGTTATATTTATGGGTCTACTGTCAGTTTGCTACAGTTCAAGTGATTTTCTGCTTTTTGCTTGTTATGTTTTTGCCTGGACTTGATATACTTTATGAGTTTTTCTGCGATATTGGCTTGTATATCTGGCATAGATAATATTTTGCCTTTCTGCTAATATCCTATCAGAGACCCAAAGAGTAATAATTTTTTCTTCCTGTGTAATGTTAGGAGATTATTTTTTTTTTTTTAAATGAGCTGGAAAGCTTTATTAGTTTACCAGAAATGAAAGCTTGTAATGAATCCACATGGAATTCTTTAATCATATCTCTGCTATTTTATAACTGTACCTTCAAGTGGAATGTGTTTATATTTGCTGAGGAAAAAAAAAATAGTTCTCTTGTTTAGCATTTCAACATTATGCAGGAATTTTCAGTGCATGGGGTTGCTCATCATTTTTCAGGAGTACAAAGAGTACTCAGAAGGGAAAGAAGAGAAAAGTGAGAGGTGCTTTTTGAGCCTGAGAAAGGTGAAACAGCAGCTACTCTTTGCCATCAGAGATTTAACTTCTGGTAACCTAACTTGTGTACTACCACATGGAGCTCAGATGTACAACTGACACAAACAGTTTGTCATTGTACTGAGGCCTTTGGCAAATCGTTCTGTTTTATTAAACTTGCCCAACATGACAGTATTCCATGAGATCTTTTAGGCTAACAAGGTCTTTACCTCCAGAAATTAGTAGATGTTCAGACAGATATTTTTGGAGGTTCCTTTGACATGCACAGCATAATATAAAAATTACACATACCCATGCCATTTGTACCTGTGAGATCTCACATGGAGAATTTGTTCAGACAAATTCGAACTGAGCCCAGACAGATTTGGAATGGTGACTATATCTTCATGCTTGTTAGCAGCTCCCAAATGGTCCCACCTAGTCCCAGTGCCACCACAAGTGTTTAGTGCTGCCCAGCACCAAAGTGGTGCCACCTCCCCTTGCACAGAGTGGTGTGTGTGCTCTCTCCTGCAAGGCTCAGTGTGGGCAAGAGGTAGGAATCACTTGTAGCAGACACTCCTTCCTTCTCCCAGATTTAGAAACACACCTGGACTTATTTTTTACCTGTACATACTAGTGCAAGGCCAGACCATACTTTAATTAGATGTAGGTGTTTTTGAAGACTACACAGATAGCTAATGGGGTTATGAAAGAAGAAATGTCTTTTAGCATGTGTAGCAAAAGTAACTTAAAATGTTACAATAAAATAGTGAGGAGAAAACTTCTCTGAGAAGTCCAGGGAATTTTGGTTCTAAATGTTAGACTTTGTTTTTTAAATACTGGATCCTAGATGATGGCAGATCCTGGCTGCAGGAAGGTGAGCAATAGGCCTGGAGTTTTTCAGCTGATAGATGCCTTTCATAACAAAGCATTAAAGACTTAGCAAAAGATCTAGAGGCTGTCTGGTTAAAAAAATCTAGGATAAACAACTTGAATCCTGCCACTTTCTGATGTGCAGAAAAGTCTCCCCTTCTCCCACATTGCTTTCAGCTGTCCTTGGAATTGCTTAACACAGGGAGAAGCATTAGAACATTGTATTGTTATGATTTTTTTCACACTGTCACAAATAAGAAGATGCATTTATTTTCAAAAGCACTGTAAGACCTCCTTTAAAGAGTACTACAGATTTCCAGATTGCCTGGATTGCTTTCTTAGGTTATGGAAAAATGAATCTCTCTGGGATCTTTATAAAGTTTCCATATCTTTTTATTATGTCAAGTGTTTTTTTTTCCCCAGTTGTTTTGTAGCACTTTCATCATTGCCTTATATTATTCTGAATTATTTTCTTTCTTCCTAATGCAGTCATACCTGTATTACTTCTTTTTACAATTTAAATGGGATGCCTTTCTGTCATTCTCATTGTTTCTGAAAAACATTTATAATAAACTGTAAGTGAAGTTAAAAAAATAGTTAAGACCAAAGCAGAATCAAATCAGAAAGACAAAAGGAAGTGGCAGCTCCTTGAATAGTTTTATTTATTCCTCTATTTATTCACTCCTCAGACATCTTGCCAGGAAAGCTCAATTTGGAGAGCATACAAGTGGTAGTAAAGGGAGGGTGGTGCGACACTGAAACAACGGATGTGTTGTGGAGAACAAGCCAAGTGCCAAGGGCGGCCCTGCACCTGAAGGGTGGCCAGAACATGATGCCTATGGTGTGCAGAGCTTTTGACACTCTGTGATTTAGTTCTCATGGAGAATAAAACTGAGACTTCTGTCTATTTTTTTATACCCTTTTTTTGTTTTGGGGGGTGTGTTTTTTTTTTTTTTTCCTCTCTTTTTCTTTTGTAGGAGGAAACAAACAATAAAAAAAAAAAAATCAGAGAGAACTTGCAGCATGAGTGAGGGCATCTTTGGATGGTGTTGAATTGTAAGGCTCTGCTCCACTCTGAGCAGAGCAGAGACATGAAGTCTGCATGCCTACATCACAGCCGAGTGCTGCAAACTCTTGCAGTGTATGTCTTGCTCCTTAAGCTCTTTCTACAAGTTATACAGCTACATTAGGAGCCAATGGCCATAGGATCTTACGTTACCTAATACTTTTCATAGTGTTGTCATCTATCCAGATTAATGTTTTTCTCTCCCCCAACAAGTACAGAAAGCCTTTAATTTGGGTTCTGTCACATTTCCACATCACCAAGTAAGGGAGGGTCCCTCTTGCGCCTACCTGGAGCCTGAGTAACAATGCTGAAAATGATGTTTGACAGAGGGAAAATGTTTCAACCAGCTCAGCTGGGCTCCTAATTTGGTCTAATACATTCCCTGAGGTTTATTCTGCATGTATTAAATACATATGTAAATGTCTTTGCATTTTTTGACTTATATGTCACATTGCACAAGCTGTCTCGAGAAAAAGACGAGAGGTGCAAGTGTTTAGTAGGAGCTGCTGACATGCATCAGAATTCTAAATAAAGTGTTACTGCAGAAAAGCATGTCAAGCATAACTTCTGCCCTCCTCAGTGTCTCAGCACTCAATCACAGATAATTTGAAAGGATCTTGATTTTCAGGAAGTGCTTATAACACCAAGATCTTTTGTGATAGCAGCTTGAGCAACCTGAAACAATTAAAAATCCTTGTTTGTATTTAAAATTTTAAACAGGGAATTTATTTTTTCAACGTCTCTTGATAGACTTATTTCTTATTTTTCCTTTTTTCTGAAATCTCTTTTCAGAAGATTGATAGTACATTAATATTATATGTAAATCTTGTACGGATTTTGAGATCAACCTCCCTATGGACAGGTTTCTACTCAAAATGAAAGATTTCATTTATCATGGCATTTGAGATACCAAGTTCTCTGCACCGCTCTAGTCAGGGAGAATTGGGTATCAGTTCAAACAGTACACTACATCTGTTTTTTTTTTTCCACTAAAACCAAAACAAAACAAAAAAATGGAATAAAACGAAGCTTCAATTTCAGAGAAATCAAAAAAAAAAAAATAATACTATAAATGGTAAAATAGGCATTCCTTCTAGTGCTGTTATCATCACAGACTGAAAGGAGAGAAGAGACAGATCAAGTCATAACTCCACGTGAGAAAGGAGGAATTTCATCACTTCGGGAAGTTCTTCCAGACCACACTAATAACTTGTTGTTCTCTGGGGTTTTAGCTATTTCCCTATATATTTCAATACTTAATTACAAATGAAGAAAAGAACATGTGCTGGAGGGATGCAAACACTAGGCTATGAAGATGAGGGAAAGCCAAGATGAGTCTAACAGATGGCCAGGCATGACGTCCTGTTTTAAGACACATATTATCAGAATAAGCTACTGTCCTTCTCAAAATGTCAATTCACTCAGAGAAAAGAATAATGCTCACCTGATAATTTTTCTTCACTCTGTACATTCATAGACTTATTAATTCAATTTCCATTTTATTTTCATCTTAAAATAGATATTGGAGGTAATTGTATAGGATGTACTCTGGAGATGCCAGATTATTTCTATTGCTTCTGTCCACCCATATAGCCTAGGGATATGCCATTTGAAAAATCCTGAAAACTCATTTTTCTGTGTCAATGAAACTGAAAGAGAAAAGGGAAAGAAGGGGTATTTTGTAGCATCAATTTGCTACCAAAGCTAGATGACATGTTATTTTCACACCTACCTTTCCTTCTTCATCAGCATTCTCGTCTGCACGGGTTCTCTCTCAGTTGTTCTGCCCATGTGATCTCAAAATTTTCCTGGACTATCCCTCTGCTTTTAACTTTCTCTCTTCTCTTCCCACAACCCCATCCACATCTGTGTTGTGTCCACTGAACTGCAACTTCACAAACTTCCTCTTCTCCAGAACCAACACTTTTCCTACTTCTCTCCAAAAATGAAATATAGTGCTACTCTTGTAAGAGAAGACAAACTGCTCTTTGATCTGAACAAAAAATATAGGACCCCACCTTGCCCCTTCCACCTAGGCAGACCTTGTCTTCTGCTCAGATATAAAGAAAGGCAGGAAGGACTATGAAACAACCCTAGGATGAACCTCCTGACTGCACATATATAACCACTCCTTCAGCTGTCTTCTCCTCATCCACAGAATCCATTTTTCTACCTGTCTCTTTCCCACCCTCCCCCAGGATAGGAGGGAGTGAATGCATACCTTATGAACTAGTCTTAGACTGATGTCCTTTGTTCTCTAATCAATGTCTCTTTCCCTTGCTATCAGAGGAGAAGGGAAGAAAATTGCTGGGAGGAAAATATAAAGTAGATAAACCCATAGGAAAGCCAGAAAGAGATGTACTTCCTTTACCTGCAACCTTGTCTTAGAAGGCATCCACAGTACAGAGGTGGAGTCCAAAGTTTTTACTTTGTCTCTTAAAGAAGGAAAGGAGGGCAGGGTAGTATGGACAGTAGCATGAGTTGCCTTGATCTATCCATGAATTCCCATCTCCAAAACAGTAAAGGGTATTTGAAGTGCTGCTTCAGGCCTATCAGTTCATAGAATCATAGAATCATTCAGATTGGAAAAGACCTCAAAGATCATCCAGTTCAACCGTTAATCTAACACTGTCAAGTCTACCAATAAACCACGTCCCTAAGCATCACATCTACAGGCCTTTTGAATACCTCTAGGGATGGTGACTCAACCACTTCCCTGGGCAGCCTGTTCCAATGCCCTGCAACCATTGCAGTGAAGAAATGTTTCCTAACATTCAACCTAAACTTCCACTGGCACAAGTTGAGGCCCTTTCCTCTTGTCCTATTGCTTGTTGCTTGGGAGAAGAGTCTGACCCTCATCCTGCTACAACCTCCTTTGAGCTACTTATAGAGAACCATAATCCTTTAAGTGAACAAACAAGACAGGTAAACAAAAAAAACTCACCTGTCCAGCAATCTGACTGGAAATAAATTTTTGCCATTTCTGATTTCTGTAAATGAATTTACTGCCATAAGCACTTATGCCATTAACATCCATTGTAAGTGTGTAGTTTCCCAATGCTACTACAATCCCACTGTACTTTTCCTATTGGAGCAGTCAGTAACCTGTAGGTATAAGTGCCTGAAAGTGCTGTCTCCTTGCATTTCCTTCAGGCCCTGCTAATAATGAGGCTCAGCACACCTCAGAAAAGGGGTACCACAGAGCAGATCTGTGGAGCTGTGTCTATACTACTAAATAAAAGGCTCCAGACCAAACCTCGGCCATGTATCATGGCTTAGTTCCTGTGTGCTGCTTAGTGCTGGCTCCCAAGAGCACTTCAGAAGAGCTGGCTGAAGTGCTCCAGGTCAAAACTAGGGAATAAACTACTCTTGTAAGGGGTCTGAGTCGTCAGGAGACCCATGCTAGAGCTCGGTCCCTGACCTTGTTGTTTTTAGAAGTGTAGACATACCATAAAAGCACAGTTCTATTCAGACTCATTTCTGTAATAGCCATTTAGTCTGGAGGGCATCAGACTTTGTGCGCCAGACAAGCCAGCATGCCATGTTCACCAAATAGTCTTCCCAGTGAGCAGGACTCTACAGAATAAAATCTCTCACTGTTTTACAATTCCGCAATTGCTTTTCAGTCTGGTAATCAACAATTTTTCACAGATTTCTCTTCAAATGCACTTCTAATGGTTCTACACATATTTGTTCCTTCATAATTGTGGGTTTCTCTAAACCTTAATGTCCCCTCTCTAATTTTTTCAACTGAAATATGTGAAAAAGATCTGACATGGGTAGGGCTGGTAATTTTATAAATTCAGCCTTTAATTTTCACTCAGGAATCTGTGAGGTAAGCAGTGTCTATTAAAAAGAAAAAAAGAAAAAAAAAAAAAAAAAAAAAAGAGAGAGAGAAAAAGATGAGCTTCTACTGCTCTTTTAAAAATTGTTCTGTGTCTTTTTGGCTATGACACTGCCAAAAGCTTCCTTGCACAGTAATGTTAGATAGATGTTTCAAATAGTCAAATGCTTTATTGTTAGTAAGTATAAAAGATAAAAGTTCATTGATATTCAAAGAGAATTTAATCTTGGAGTTAACTGCAGAATTGATTCAAAGTTTACCTCAGGTAGGATGATTCATTAATTTTTTTTCCTTCTATCTATGAACAACTGGTGAAATGTTTACTGCTAATAATAACTAGATACAGTCAGCCAAAAAGATATTTCTTGGACTGAAAGTCTTTATGCAGTGAAAGAAGTTATATTTTCATTATGTAAAGCAATACTTTACCTTATTTATTAGTTTTCTTATTGTTCTCAACAGTTCCTCTTATTATCTGCCATAAGAAATACATTCCTATTCATAATTATAAAACCTCATGTTCTTTTTTTTATTTCTTCTTAAAAATGCATTTTAATGTAATAGTCCTCTGTTGCCTATGATGTATACAAGTATTAACAAAATCTAAAATGACAGTGATTACATATATGATAAGAAATCTAAAAATTGACAAAGTGGAGACTGTATTTAAGAACCTAAATGCATTAGAGAAGCAACATAATACAAATACCTCATGCATTTAGAAAGACCAGAAAAATTAAGTCCCTTAGTCCCTTGAAACTTCTTCAGCACAGAATACAGAAAAATAATTAAAATTCTAGAGAAAATTGCAGGGTTGCCAAAGCATATGGCAGAGTTCTGGAATATTTTATGTACAATTAAACAAAGGAAGAAAAAATGGAGAGGCTATAACATGTACAGGACTGTCTGCAGTAACACAAAAGACATACTGCTGCTGAAGATGTGATCACCTTTGATAGACCACATAAGCAGACCAAATAGAGGTTTTCCAAAGAGTTATCTCATCTGTGTGCGATGGCAAGAATTGGAGCAAGCCAAAAGTATAAAGTCCAAATAAATGAAAACAAACAAACAAACAAAAGCCCACAGCTGAAGTGGCATTTATTAAAAAAAAAAAAAAAAAAAAAAAAAAAAAGAGAGACCTGGAAAAATGAGGCTGTGATGGGAGTGACTGCTGCCATCTGCTTTCTGTTTAATGTATAAGGTGAGAAAGAAAGGAGGAGGTTAAGGCTTGACGATGCTTTTATCCAAACCCACAGGGCATGCCTAACATGAGTATGTTGAAACTTTAATATCACGGGACACCCGTCCAATTGGTGAAATCTGGAAAAGATAAGTACTGTTTCTCATCCAATCAAAACTGAACAGGTATTTTTCTAGGTAGTGGTGAAATTCAAGGCAACTTGACATTAACATTGTAAGTTGTAAAATGTACTACAGATTCATGTGGATTACATGGCTCGTACGGACAATGGTAGCATGGCACCTTTGATAGCATTTCAGTTGTAGATTCAGAACCCTGTAAAATAATATAAATCATCCTTGTTTATGGGGTCTGGTTTTAAATAACCTGTCCTCCACTCCCTCTACTGTCTCACTGCTGAAAAGGGACACCTCATACTGTAAACTCATAATGGCAAGCCCCCAACCACATATTTTAGCGAACATTATATGACGTTAGGAAAAAATAAGTCTTTCTAATTTATTTTTTTTCCATACGGGAATTAGAAAAAAAATGCACCTGAAATCAAGGTGTGATTATTCGTCCCATTTCGCAAACAGTAAGTAAATATTAAGCAATCAGTATCTCCCTTTCATTTCTATAAGCCTTGAGTAATGCTTAGTACTCCATTGGATCACATCAGCAGGCATGACATGATGTACTGTACATGTCAGATGTATTTAATTTTGCCACGCATTCTGTGGGTGGCTGAGGAACAAGCACATTCCAGGACCTTGAAAATCCTTCTTGTTTTGCAGAAAGGGAACGTATTATTTTTTTCTCAAAAACTTTTTCCAGTTATCTTACAATATTCACCCTGAAAGACAATAAAGCTAAAACAAGACAAGAAGATTTTTAAAGGAACCAGACTGTAAATTAACCAAGTGCTCAGCTGACAATAAAGTAGATCAGCTCCACTCATTGCTTGAATGATAAGCTGACCTCGTGTGATATATAGAAGAGTTTATTTTTTTTTTCAGAAAGTAGTTGCATTGGCACAGAAAAAAGGCACATGCATGTTCTAGTCATTACATTTTTGCTAGCAAAATACCATATAATTCTATAGCTGAAGCTTCACATTCAGCTTAATCTGCAAAACCTTTTTTTAGCGACGGAATCAGCTGCCTTGGTCATACAAGGTCAGGACTATAAGTAGCTCCAATGAACTTTGGAATGTATTTTCCAGTAACAACATCTGGCTATTGAAAACTCCACTGACAGCTGCATTGGTGGCTGCTAGAGGCTATCTTCAGGTCAAACTGCTGTAGGGCTTGCTGAGCCCTCCTTTTCACCAATGAGATTTTCTTTTTCCATCCCTTTGAGTCTAAATGATACAAAATTTTCAGCCTTTCCTTGGACTCATGAAGAACACACTCATCATGTTAAGGTATGAACTGATAGAAAACTATAGTTGAGAAATAATATAGCTGAGTTTGCAAGATACATGTGTATATATTTTCACCTTGCAAAAATGCATCCAACAGCCAGATTTATATTACCTCAAGAATCAGGTAAACAGCTTCCTATGCTATCACACCAGCAGATCCTGGGATAATGCTGGCTACCCTGAAAGTTATAAATCTTTCTTCTTCTCTCCCTCTTCCAGGAGAAAATGTTATCTCCATGTCATCTCCATGCTCTGCAAGGTGAGCTTTGGCTTCAGTATATATGCCCACAGAACAGAAGGAGGGGTTAAGCCTCTGAAAATTCTCCCTCCAACTATCTACCATTTACTGGTGATAAGATGCTTTGTGTATGTCCTTGCTCTTCTCCCCACAGCTGGGGAGAGTGGAAGAGAAGCTGAGTGGAGGAATGAGGCATGGCACAGCTGAAGAAAGGATATGACAACAAAATCTTTGAAGTGCCTTCAAGGAAAGTGATTGTTTACTACTGCTGGTTTGGGTTTTGGTTTTGTGTTGTTGATTTTTCTGCAAGCACAGTTGGATATTACTGATTTCAGCTGTCTCTTACTTCAAGAGCTTCAGTCCCTTCCTGTCTAATCTGGCAGAAAACACTGAGTTTACCAAGACCAAGCCACAACCAGCAAAGCTAATGTAGAAAGTGAGAAGCTGCATGTAATGGTGTGCAGGTAGATAGAGCTCATGGACTCCAGCTAATATCACAGAAGTGGAGATCTACTGGGACACCAGCTTGTATGTACAGAGAGTCAAACTAAATCTGAAATAGTTATTCTGATTCAGATCAGAACCCTGATTGTTGGCTGGAAGGACGACAACCCTTTTCTGGCAAATTGATTTGCTTTGATTTTGTCAAAGTCAACCAAGAAAGAGCTTTCACATCTTTCTGTTTATTTGGCTGTGTTTATTCCTAAATTTCTGTTTAATTACTCTGGGGTAATCATCTTATTAGAGTTGACTTCCAGAGAATGCAAACTGAACTGATAGGTACCAGAATAAAAGCTCTTTCCAAAAAGAATTAGGAAAGATCATTGAAAACATTAAAAGTTGCATTTCTAGCAGAGGTTGAAACTTAGACAATTTTTTTCCAGTTGTCTTTAACAAATGATTAAATTGTTTTGCAAAGCTGAGAACTGTAGGAATATTGTTGCTTGTGAACACTACGAGGAAATTGTTTTAGCTAGAACATTAGTTTTGAAAATGTTCATTTGCCATTAATTCTGGAAATGCTCACACCCAGCCCTCAGTGGGTTTTAGTGTTTACGAAGGGCTCAATCAAACTATAATAAGTGGAAAAATCTGAGTAGTGGAAAAGTCTCTAAATATAATCATGTATCCTTCTCTGCCTACTCAGAGGACTTAACTACCATGATTCTTAAATGAAACACAAACGAGAAGTACAACAGATAAAATCCTGTCGTATCTGAAATCAATGACAACTTTGCCTTTGACTATAACAAAACAAAAGTATCATCTAAAAGGCATAAATAGCATCAACAAAGTAGGCTTGACTTGCTCCCATTTATTCTTTGCTTCTGTTATAATTCCCCAAACTAATGTGTATTGCAAATTAAATTTTAACTCTGAATAATAATTCAGCATTAGCGAGGCCTGAGTATAATCTCACTTTATATTTACTATTAATTTTGTGTAATTCTTGATATATATAGAGAGAAGAATTGGATCATTTCAACCCAGTTATATATTGTACTGTTGAAATCAATGAGTTAGCCATAATCCAAAATTTATTAAGGAAACTGGAATCTCTGCATTCACTTGGATGGGTTTCATTTTAGGCTCTTGTTGATGACCAACGGGAAATAGAAAACCATTTTCTCCCTTTCTGAATGAACATTTAAACCTCATCTGGGTAAAAGGTTTACTTTTTCTTTCCTTTAAACTCAACAAAGTCTTTTAAAAATAGAGTTGCAGTTTAATGTTTCCAATGATAATCTCTTTCATATAGATGAAAATAGTCATGTTGTATAAATGACCTTGTGTTATTAAGGAAAGATGACTGCAAATGGAAAAAAAAAAAAAAAAAACATTTGCAATACTGAACGTAGGCAGCATTTGTATCTGGCAAAAGCATTTTGTATGCTACTATATTGGCTTTGAACTTATTTCCCATGGGAGTAGATGTTGCTCAAGAAAACAGGTGTTTCAGTATAATAGCTGGAGGGCATTATTTAAGTAAGTTTAATATTATTTGTTTAAGGAATCCACTGAAGGTATCTTGCACTTTGTTTTGACACAGTTCAGCAGAAGATATTTATTAGGATTTAAATAGACCATGATTTCTAATTGTAAATGCCCATGACTGCTGTATAAATCTGTTTAAACCTGCCAGAAGTTTAAAACTGTATCAGGACATCACATTTTCCAAGATCCATTATTTTTTGTGCTCCAGTTCTCAAAATTCTGAAAAAAAAGCATTAACCCTTTGGTTAATCCTTTCTGGAATATTTGACCAAAGTAGCTGCAGTTATGTTGGCTGGCACCCTGCTGCTGATTCCTGAGAGCTGTACTCACTCTGTGGAAGGTGCTCCCAACCTAGTCCTTAGGGATGAGATTTCTCTTACCTAACTCCAACATCTCATAGTTAGACAGAGGTCAAAGGTAATCACTGCAGTCCCATAGAGAATTAAAAAGATGGACATTTGCAAAGGGAGATTCATTGCCCTGTCTTCAGGTACAACGAGATGGTGTTTGAGCCTCCCTTCTTTCCATGACTTAGAGAGCCTCCACCTACCATGTTTTTTGAAACCAGCTTTTAGATGGATAGTGTTAGGGGAGTTAATCCCATGGTTCTGACTAATCATTTACAGAGCGTGCCTGCGCAGGTGGGTACAGACAGCCCTGAATTCATCCTGTCCACACTGCTGCTCAGTCAGCTAGCTCTGAGGAGAGGTAAAATGAGCTCAGGTCTGCCTGCACCTGCCTGAGTAAGTCATAGTCATGCCCTTGGAAGACGAGAAGTAAGTGGCCAATTGCTGCTTTCAGTTGCACCCATGCAGGTCTGCTGAGTCATCCCTGGGGGTGGGAGGGAAATCAATAATAAAAGAAAACTTAATAATAATAATAATAATAAAAATAATAAAGCCCTCTTCCCGACCCTGAGTTTGAAAAGAAGAAATAGAGAAGACAGGAGCTGTGTCCCATGAGATATAATTAATAAATATGTGAGACTAGGATTTCTTTTAAAAACCATTAGGCTCTAATTGCACTAAAAAAAAAAAAAAAAAAAAAAAAAAAAAAAAAAAAGGCCATGTTCTGTAAAATCAGTTTCTGCGTAGGACAAGTGCTCTCCTTCCCATGCACAGACCTTTCTCAGTGTAAAGCAGATTCAGAAGTGTCTAGGACATGAGTTAAAATACTTATTTTCAAAACTCTCTTCATTTTATCTGAGTGACAGGAGTTCTATTTTTATAGTGACAGCAAGCACAATAACATGAGTGCTGCTTTTTAAATGACATACTAGTGCACTTTAATAAATTAAGCATATCGAAAATGCCTGCCAGTGAAATCTGCAAAGAATACAGAAAATATTTTCTGTTTATGATTAAACATATAGTTTTAATTCTTGCATGTTTGCATTTTAAAAATGGTATGGTTTGGTCCTGAGTATAAATCTTTTCTTTCTCTCCATTGGATGTTGGGTAAAGTATAAATTAATTCTGGAAGCAGTTCTCTTATCATTAGGCTGCTTACCGTTAAACTTTTGGGGCTACTAACAGAGAAAAATAATTCACTTGATTAAGTCAATACTGATAATACTATATCTTCTTACAAAATTCCCACTTCCCTCTTGCAATGTTGTATCTTAATTGGATGAATAGCACTAATGAAATCTCAGCTGCATGAGGTACCTCTTCAGTCACCTGTTGTAAAGCCAAGTGTTGACATAAAGATGACAGTCAAGAACTGTGGTGCTGTGTGATACCACTAAGGGAGGCCATGACAAGGAGTGAATTTTCTCCAAAAGAAATAGCCCAGTTTGTTTCACAGCCACACTCAGGTGAGGCAGAACCCCCATTTTAAGCAAACAGGTAGTAAGACATATTCACCACAATTTATGTCACTTTGAAAGCAGAAAGTAGTTGAGGAAATATTGACATGGAAGCACAGAGGAAGCAGTGCAATTGCAGAACATCTCTGCCATAACTCCAATACTCCAGACTAAAACCCGGGTCCAATTGCATTGCTTTGCAGACTGCTGTCAAACTCAGGACCATCAGCATTTATACTATTATGAAGCACAAGTTGGGTTTGAATTTTGTTATATCCAGCTAGAGATTCCGTTCTGAGATTGTATTTGCTTTTTGGAGCCAGAATACTATTGTTGATACTTTATACGTATTTTTTTATTCTATTCTACTCTATTCATGTACACAATGAAAAAATACTTTGATTTTTTTAAATTATTGGTATTAAAATTTTTCACCTAGCTCCTTACCTACATATTTTTGGATTGTTTAGAGATTGGTATTATGTCTATCTTTCTCTTTCATTCTTTGCATATTTAGCACAGATTGACCTATCTGTGTCTAGATCAGGCCTCACTGTAGAGTATAAACATGCATACACAAATCACTATACAATTATTTTTTTTTCCAAGGTGGGTTCTCTTCATTCACTCTTCTGTTGTGTTATCAGTGATGACACAAAGACATCTTTGTGATCATTGTGTCATCATCAGAAACAGACATCAATGTAAAAGGTGGTTCAGCTCATCTAGCTTACATATCTAACACATCTTGAATCTTATTTTAGGTTCCTAATGAACTCATTCTATAAAAATGGATGCTTATCAAGTCAAAGAAAAAAAGGTAGGAGCTTTCACAGGCACACAGAATTAATGCCCATTAACTTTTAGGTATGTAAGTTAGGCACCTATTTGTCTCCATTTACTACACAGAAAACTTTGGCACTTATGGTAATGCTTCCCAAGATTCCTAATAATTAGATTCATAAGCCAGGCAGAGGGAACCCTTATTAGTGGAATTAATGTGACCTGTGGTTAAATCTCTGCAATGCAAATATCTACATCTGATCCTTTTCAGAGATCTTCCTCAAGAAAACATAAATTGCATGTTAGGAATGTCTCTTTCTCTTCACTGAATATAACAAATGATTATTATCTCAGAAGCAGGTACTAACAGTGCAGGCATTGAAATTCAACTGTGGTCTTCATGGGAAAGACTTCAGAAAAAGTTGGACTGTCCTTTAAATCAGGAACCATTCTTATTTGTGCTGAATGCAACTTTTTCTGATGGATATTTTGCCCAGAATCTCCCAGAAATTCCACAACAGAATCTTGTTTTGGAATCTCCCTCTTTGGAGCTCTTCAAAAGCCACCTGGACATGGTCCTGGACAACTCACTCTAGGTGTACCTACTTGAGCAGAGGGTTTGGACGAGATGACCTCCAGAGGTCCCTTTCAATCTCAACCATTCTGTGATCTGTGATATCATGCAATTAAAAATGCAGCTTAAGATTAACAAAAATATTTCAAATATTATTTCAAATCCAGCTAATAGTATGAGCCAAAATCTGCTGTAGGTTCCATCATGATTTTTACCTGCATATCCTTGCTAGTTGCATTTTGCAACTTGCTAGTCAATTTTCATATCCTTGCTAGTTACAGTTGTCTTGTTAGACTTTCTTACTTTTATCATTCACTGCATGTTTATCTTGCTGATACCAGAAAAGATACCCTTTTCTTTTTTTTTAAAAAAAAAAAAAAAAAAGTAAAAAAAATCTGAAGAACTGTTGAATGTCCAGATCTTTTTTCATTTTGCTGGAAGATATAGGTACTCCAAGTGGATTTAGAATCTTACCAGGTAAAGTCCACACAAAGAATGAGAGGTACTTTTTCCCATTATCATAAATCTAAACAAATACTTTAAAATGATGGGAGATCCTCAGCTTCATGTGACTTCAAATTCTCTGTTACATATTAGAATTACTAAGTATGAAAACTGTGTGAGGAACAGATCACAACATCACGTACAGTTCCTTGCAATAATGGGTTATTGGGCTGTAGAATACCTTCCATAAACTGATGTAAAAATGGTTGTTTCTTCCTCTCATTGCTCTTCTTATAAGATTCACTTTTATTTCTTAGAATCCTTCTTTTATTTTCTATCCTGACTGTATTTATTACTAGTTTTTAATCTGTTCTATTCCAACACAGTACTTTAGCTCAGAATAGCTCTTTTGCTTTCTTATGTTTATTTCTTGAGTTTAAAGAAAGACTAATAATTTCTCCTCTCAGCCTTCAGTTTGCCTAGTTAAGGAAGCAAAGACCAGTTCCACACCACGGAACTTAATGCAGTGAGACTACATAAATTTTTGGTCTTCAGACTCGGGAGTGAGTCAGGAGTGAAGCCCAAATAACGTATTTAAATTCTTCATCCAGGGATGAAGAAGCCTAGTGCTTGTGAATGGTATTCACTCACGAATGTGTCTGAGATTTTCACCATGGTCTCATGGTGTCTACTACATTATTAATATTTCTGTGGGCTTTTTTTTTTTTTTTCCTTTACTGGAAATACCTGGTCTGATACATCCAAAGAATAACGTGCTAATCTGCTGTCTCTGGAGAGTTGAGTTCATAGTTTAATACAGTATCCAGCCATGAATTATAGTGGAATTTCTATGTATTTAGCAGAAGTTCAGTCTTGAAATAGCAATTATGGATTGATATGTCTGTTAGAGCTGTCCCTGAAACTTTTCATAATGACTGTAGATTATTGTGGGATATGCTGGAATATTGATATGGTCTAAAATCTAGAACTCTCAAATCATCTAACATAAATATGCAAAAATTGACTCTGAATTTAACACCATCAATGTGCCATTTAATAGCATTGCATTATTACAGTTGGTTAGGAAAAAGGAATTTCAATGTATCTATTTAAAAAGTAAAATTAGGCAGAATTATCATCAGCATAAATGTTACGTTGAAAAATCATCAGTACATAAAGAAAAAGGTGTACAAATATAAAACAGACCAAAAGTAAATAAGAAGTTCATAAACATTCTCTTATTAGAAAAGTTTAGTTTCATATAGAAAAACTGTTCTCAAAATTTTATTTTGTTATTCTGTTAAACCGGTAAATCTTTCACCTTCAATCTTTCTCAGTCATATTTCTATAGGCTACCAGGATAATATACTTAGCCTTTTGCACAAAATGTGAAGGCTGCTGTCATTCTGATTTTGAAACTCCATGAAATCATAATTGTAAGAACAAATATAACCTTGTTATTAAGAAAATAACTAGTTAAAGCCTCCCTGAAATCTTCTCCACCCATCAGTTTGGGATATATCAAGTTTTTTACATTCTTTGTCAGATTTATTTGGTTGTCAGTTCAGTTACCGATGCAATTAAAAGGTTCTATGTAAGTATTACATTTCTGACAAAAAAAAAAAAAAAAAAAAAAAGTCTATTTGTGGACTTCACTCATTCATCACTGTTTTAAAGACTTTTTGGAGTTTGGTTACATAGCAACATTCCATTCAAACATCCCCATGGGCAATTTTCTATAGTTGCCAGAAACATATCATTCAGCAGGTTTTGGTGGCAGTTAGATTGGGTGTTCTGGTGAAATAATTTTGTCTCAGTGAGCATTCATGCGCACACAAATAACAAATTTAAGAACTTACACTACTGGCAAATTAATGTGCTATGTGTTTACCAGTATGCTTATAAAAAGTGTAATTAAAAAGAAGATAATTTTTCACATCACAAAGATCCATTTAATATCGACGAATGTCCAGGTAACACTGGTATGGATTGGTAGAAATTACATTATGTTAATTGGGCCAAAGTAAATTTGCAGGAGCAATGAAAATAGAACAAATCACTCAACAATTATCCAAGACACTTTTATTTTTTCTTTTGATATCCATGTCCAAGCAGAATCAAATCATCTCACCTGTCTCCAGGGGCTCAGCACAATATACAAGTCTACCAACATCCTAGATTTCCTATTTTCTTTTTGCCATGCCTTCTTCTACCTCTCCAGAAGGGTGCTAGATCTTTGGATCTTGTCTAATATCAACCCCATCTTTTTAGTCCAACAAGGATATTACAAGCAATGCTGGATACCTATATTTAGGCAACTGATCTGACCTTCTGGATGTTTAAGTTGGTTTTTGGGGTAAGATCTATGGATCAGCATGGAGGTGTCTACACATGAACAAAATTTCAAAGCTATGATGAGTTGTACTCAGTACAATGATTGGAGTATGGAAGTATTCAACTGAGCAAATGTATGTAAAGACTTGCATGAGGTCTACAGGTAGCAGAACATGTGCAGAATTATCTTGAAATATCTGGATAGAAACAAGCAATAATCTATACATGTCACTGAGGGTAAGTGACAAGAATTTAAAAATCAGTATTCAGCTGGAAGTTACAAAAACATCATTATCTTGGTTTCAAATTCATGAGATTTAGTACCTCAGATATTGATGGGGATTTAATGATATCTGATTTTCTGACTATGTCATAAGGTCAAAAATGCATGAAGTTTTTGTCAGATAAGGAACATAAAGGAGTGCATGTCCATGGGTTCTGATGAGATACATCCAGAGGTCCTGAGGGAACTGGCAGATGTCATTGCTAAGCCACTAGCCATTGTATTTGAGAAGTTGTGGTAGTCAAGTTCCCACTGACTAGAAGAGGGGAAACATAATGCCCATTTTTAAAAAGCAAAAATGGAAGTCCCGGTGAACTGCAGACCCGTCAGTCTCAGCTCTGTGCCTGGCAAGATCATGGAGCAGATCCTACTGGAAACTATGTTAAGACACATGGAAAATAAGGAAGTGATTAATGACAGCCTAGATGGCTTCACTGAGGGTAGATTATGCCTGACAGATCTGATGGTCTTCTATGATGAGGTTACAGCATTGGTAGATAGGGAAAGAGCAACAAATATCTTCTACCTGGACTTGTGCAAAGCATTTGACAATGTCCCCCATGATATCCTTGTCTCTAAATTGGAGATACATGGATTTGACAGGCGGACTATTGGGTGCATAAGGAATTGGCTGGATGGTTGTACTCAAAGAAGTACAGTAAATGGCTCTATGTCCAAGTGGAGATCAGTAACAAGTGGTATTCCTCAGGTATCAGTATTGGGATCGGTGCTGTTTAACATATTTGTCAGTGACACGGACAGTGAGATTGAGTGCACCCTCAAAAAATGTTTGCCAATGACACCAAGCTGTGAGGTGTGGTTGACACACTAGAGGGAAGAGATGTCATCCAGAGGGACCTGGCAAGGTTTGAAAAGTGGGCCCGTGCAAAATTCATGAAGTTCAACAAGGCCAAGTCCAAGGTACCTTATCTGGGTCAGGAAAATCTTATGCACAAACACAGGATGGGTGGAGAATGGGTTGAGAGCAGCTCTGAGGAGAAGGACCTGGGGGTGTTGGTTGATGAGAAGCTCAACATGAGCCAGCAATGTGCACTTGTAGCCCAGAAAGCCAATCATATCCAAAAGAAGAGTGACCAGTAGGTTGAGGGAGGTGATTCTCCCCATCTACTTTGCTCTTGTAACACCCCACCTTGAGCACTGTGACCCCACTGGTGCTCTGGTGCCCCCTAGACAAGAAGGACATAGACCTATTAGAACAAGTCCAGAGGAGGGCCACGAAGATGATCAACGGGTTGGAGCACCTCTCCTTTGAAGGAGAGAGTTGGCATCATTCAGCCTGAAGAAGAGAAGGCTCCAGGGAGACCTTATAGCAGCCTTCCAGTACCTCAAGGGGGCCTGCAGGATAGCTGGGGAAGGACTCTTTGTCAGGGGACTCTGTGTGAAAGGACAAGGAGTAATGGTTTTAAACTAAAACAGGGTAGATTTAGATTAGATATCAAAAAGAAGTTTTTACTCTGAGGGTGGTGATGCACTGGGACATGTTGCCCAGAGAAGCTGTGGATACCCTATCCCTGGAAGTGTTCAAGGCCAGGTTGGACGAGGCCCTTGGCAACCTGGTCTGGTGGGAGATGTCCCTGTCCAGGGTTAGGGGTGTTGGAATTAGATGATCTTTAAGGTCCCTTCCAACCCAACCCATTCTATGAATTTATTTCCTTTGTTTTCAGCTAGTCAATGAATGCATAAAGCATTCTTACTAAAGAATACATGATCATAGCATAGAACTGTCTCTTGTATGTTTTGCAAAGGAAAAGAAAAGAAACTGGGATTTCACGTTATTTAATGTCTATGTGGGCTGAGCAATACAAAACAAATAGTTTCCTTTCATTACTGTGTGTGACTGTCATTTAAGGCACAATCTGAATGGGTATACAGCAGTTGTTCTTTAGTTCTCCAGAGTTTAAAGCCTGATAGCTTAAATTCAGTAAATCAAGAGCTCTGACAAAGTTAGGAAAAGACTTCCTTGCTCGTCTCTTTTACTAGGTTTATCAGTTCTGTTATATGGTATTATGTGACTGTCCAATGTGTCAGGAAATGCAGAGACAAAGTCTTGATTTAAGATGGTGGTTTCATGATCATTGGTCTGAATGTCTTAAAAAGATTAGAAGTTCTTAATCTATTATCTTTAATACTGTCAAAATCAATTTAACAACATGGTACTTTTAAAATAGTTTCTTATCCTTTATCAAAAATAGAGAGAAAAAATAGCCCATGGCTCTTCTGCTGGACATCAGTTCTCACTTTGGATTTTAGAGATAGTGGGTACTGGGACGGGTCATGAAATAAACACTATAGAATTGATAAATATGTAGGATCCACATCTCAGGACCCTTTGACTTCCATATTACAGTCTTTTAAAGTTACCCCTTTGTTTCCTCATACAGATCTGAAGCCTTTCCGATCTTTTCTTTAGGTCTCATCTAAAATTCAAAGTGGAATTAGGAAAAGGACTTATTTAGACTTCACTGTGCCATAAACTAGCAGCAGTCACTCCATCTTCATCCATGTATATTTAACCTCTAAAACCTTTCACTGATGTCCAATGTCTCTAAACTGTACTTGCTGCAGAACATGGGTGACAAACTTGCTCTCCAACAGTGGTGGAATCATCTCATCTTCTTTTGCAGTAAACTTCTATAACATTGACAGGAATCACCCAAACACAAAACATCAGAGACAGGATGCACCATCTGCATTCTTCTTTTCTATAGCAGCAGATGGATATGTTTTTGTTCAAGGGAAAATCACTGGTTTGACTGGAAAAGCCACTGATCTGAGGCACCACTCCTTCAATGCAGATTTGTACATCAATGGATGAATAGAAAGGGAACTTTAGGACCCGGAAGTTCATCCTGTGAATTAAGTGAGAGCCATGTGGTCTTAAATGCGATGTACTTCAGATCTTTTCAATAAGATAGGTAGCTACCTATATTCACATGGACACAAAAGCATATCTGGACAGGCTTTTTGATTAATAGCTATTTAATTTATAAAGAATATTACCATTATTAAAGACATGTTAATACCAATGGATAAACTAGTTAATCTCCTTTTATGAGCTGCCAACATGTAGTGACATTTTTTTAAAATGAGTTTCATCACAGTGAAGTGTTGGTTCTGCTATATAATTCAATCAGTTTTACTGACTCATAAAGGGTGGAGTAAAATGACAAAGTCTTTTGGTCCTTCAGTTAGAACTTTTCATAATGCTGAGCGATTATACATTTATCTGCTTATTAACATCAAGAACAGCACTATGTGAACTCTTGATCCATAATTATCATTCTAAACCTAACTTTAAAGTACAACAGAACCACCCCGACATGTAAAGAGAGAGAAATGTGCTGGATCTGAGGAACTACACATAAAGCTCTAGCCTATCATTAACAATTGAGAGAATGGGGAATCCCAGCCTTCATGTTACAAAGAACAGAATCCTGGTCAGATGTTGCGGGCTCCATGTAGTACATAGTACAAAGAAGCCAAAGAGGTATTAAATATTGCTCATCTGCCATAACATAGGAGTAACTATATTCACTGTTTTGGAGCAGGGAGGAAGGGAATTTTGTGCATTCGGGTCTGCTTTCACCCATTTTTTTTTTTTTTTTGCTGCTGAAAAAATATAATACATAGTATTTCACATGGTTTTCATGTGACTCATTTCATGTAGGGGAGCATCAAAGGTTTTGTGAAAGAGCTTCAGATGTGAGTCTGTGCTAGTGGCTAAGCCCTGAGGAATGCAAAAAACAAAGTGACTCTACCCTACTTTTCTAAGATTTAAGTGTATTCATTTTAATTAGGAGTGAAACTGAAGACTTTCACAGTTAATACATGAAAAATGAGAAAGCCCTGCTTCCAAAAAGGCTATTCTTAGTTGTTATATCACTTAGCTTTGGAGTGATCTGACTATTTCACACATCTCCAGTAAGCACCCTTACCACCAAATTATTACTCAGTATTTTATGATAAACCTTCTGAGGTAACTTCACAGTGCTTTGGGCTAAAACTCTGTAATACTGAGGTGGATTTTTTTTTTTTATTACTTTTTTGTTTTGTTGCTGTCGTTACTGTTTTTTCTCACTGGAACTAAGGGAAATATCAATTATACTAGGGAAGGGAGGAGAAGAAGAGAACAAAGAAGAAAAAAAAAATCAGTCTTGATCCTATCATGTTCTATTTTTTGGAGAAGAAAAAATGTCTTTCAGATTTCTAAATGACTTCGGAACCCAAAGTTCATATTTCAGATAAGAAGATTTTTAAAAGCAGATAGACAGTTAAATACTTAGATACTTAGATCAGGGGAGGTTTTTTATTTTATTATTATTATTATTATTATTTTTGGTTTGTTTGTTTCGTTTTTTAAGCATTGAGCAGCCAGCAGAATATAATTATTGAAATCAATAGGAGTTTGTTCTGGGAATAATGCATTGTTTAGAAATCAGGCAGGGTGTCCAAGTTCATGGAGTTCTTTCATTGTCCCATGTTCTCACTGGTCAGCACAGTATAGCAACCACTCCATTGACTTGTGCCCAAACATTTTCAAGGTGAAATTGTCATATGCAAGGGTAATGTTTTCCCATATATCACATTTAATTATTCCAGAGAAACTTACACAACCTAAAAGTGAAATAATGAAAGGACTATTCTGTCAGGATGGCTGTCAGTTTGGCACTGAGATACTCTTTTTGGAGGTCAAAGTGAATTAAATGCCAGTAGTGAGACCTGAACCTAAATCTTTCTAAGTGATCAGGTAAATTAAACACTGATATTGACTGCAACTACAAAGTCAATCATTCTGACCTTCTAAGACTTCTTTGTCATTTCTTTTTCTTAATTATTGGCTTATTTAAGGCTTATTTAAAAGCCTTGTCAACTGAAGCCACTAGAGCAAGACTGAGGAAGGATTTAGGTTGTCCTAGCCTTTGGTGTCTTAGTGTGTCTAGATACAAGCTGGGTATCTACATTTCTAACAGCGAACAATTTAGTGAAGTCTTTGAAACAATTCAGGTGATCAGGCATCTGCTTGAGAGTGACCTGGACTAACTAGGTCTCAAATTACTTCAGTGAGGTTATAGTCACCTTATGTAGATTCCTACACTGTACTTACCGTATTTTAGGCAAGATGAAGGCCACATGCTGTGAGAAGCCCAGTAATATTTGTCTCCAATAAATACATAGTTAAACTACATTTGGCAAATACAAGGTGTTCCTGAGCATGTAAAACTTTGAATATCTAGGCTTGTCTTCAGTGAAAAGAGGCAGACACCATCAGAGGACAACTCAAATCCTGAGTGAGCCAAATCACCCTCCAGAGATATACGTCTCATTTGACAGGGAGGTAGTCTATAGTGAATAGGTGCCTAACGTAAGTAGTATGAAACCAGCTTTTCCAGTCTGGAGCTTCTGTGTTGTTGCATGCTTTTGACAAACTCTTCCTAATGGTTACCTTTGGCTCAAGTGATCTGTGTTTACGTTTCTGTGTTGCTGTGTATACACAGTACGTACGCATGTGAGTACAGGTACAAAATACAAATATGTTGTTGATTAATCTTGCTGGCTTCAGAAAGCACAACTAACAGGAAAAATGGAACCTGTGATTTGAATTACAGTTTTTTTGTTTTGTTTTGTTTTTTGTTTTTAATATACATACCAAGAACAAAATGGAAATTCTAGCTATTCTAATAAGCAACTATGAAAGCCCAGTGACTTGCAAGGCCTAGGTCTATTGATATGGCATACCAATTGCGAAAGGTACGTCATCTGTGATTCTGAATAGGGTGCAACTCGTGGTCACAATGTTTGCATTAATAGGTATCTACGCCAACACCTGTTGGATTTTAATTACTCTGTTATACAGACTTTCAGAACAAATATTGTAGTTCATTCAGCCCAAGCTCTTAGACCAGCACGCAAATCCAAGAATTTAGGTAGTCAACACAGAAGCAGAGGTAAGCAGTATAAATTCTTAAACGCTCTAAAAGAATATAGAATGAAACATATAAGGAGAAGGTCAAAAATTCTGACAGAACCAGCTCAAAGAGGACACTAGGGATAAATCTATATAGTAATTAAGAGCAGTGTTTTAAAGCCCAGATCTCAGATCATTCCATTTATATTATTCCCTTGAGGAATGACTTAACTGGCCCTTCCTGAATTCCTAATGTGGAGAAACCAGGGAGAGAGGATAGAGAAGTCAATATTCTGGGCCTGTTTTCAGGGCATGTTTTCCCTGACAGATCTGGGAAGTCAAGGTTTGTGCAAGTCTCCAGATACTACTGCATACTTCAGAAATGTACATATGAGTCTGACTTTCAGGGTGAATGTGTGAAGATAGACACCGTTTTGTAAACAAATATAAAGAAGTTTCTTGGAAGAAGGTGTTGACTTTGAAACCAGGGTTGAGAGACCTAGTATTAGGATGACAGTGTAGTATCTCACATGACAAGTCCCACATTATTTGATGTTTTATTAAAGTCCAAGTTCCTGAGAAAAATGGTTATCTAAAAATCTCTTTTTTTTTTTTTTTTATGGGAAATTAAGTCTAAGCAAGACACGTTGGCCTCTGTATATACAGTAGATGTAGACAGAGACACCTCCAGAAGGTGATTCATCTCATCTCAAGATAGGCATCTAAGATAGGTCATACAAATCGCCTCTGGTGATGTTTATTTTCTCCTGCAGTAACTATAAAAGAAGCCTTGGTTGACTGGCTCACACTTAAATTTACAGACATCTGGAAGTCATCAGAAGGCAGTGTTTGAGAGCCCCAGTAATAGGGCCAGTTATCCTGGCCTTCATTGTGTTAATGGGATATACATGGCTTTTGGTTTTCTCAGAGACTGGGCAGAGCTCACTCAATGCCAGACACACCCTGTGAGAGATTATCTGAGGGAATTCCCTGAAGAGAGATTTTTTATCCTACCTGCAGCAAACCTTGAGCAATAGTGGCAAAACTGCTGTGAAGTATTGGGGAGATGTGGTGAATACCTAAGGAAAACTAGAAAGATAGCTCCCAAGAAATGGAATTTCTTTATCTGCCCTGACCTCAGCACAGGGAATAGCCACAGGTGATAAGAATTCCTCCATATGTCTATCTCCTTGAAAAATGTGAAACCAATGACAAAGAAATATCTGCAATTTCCAGGCATGTTTAGCCTGGGGGTTCAAGTGGTCACAGCAGGTTTCCTTCATCACACCAGGTTTTACAACATGCATAACAGACCTTCATTCTTCCACTTTGGTTTATGGCTCCTTATACATGACAATGGATGCTAGTCGTTAGCCATGTTTATGACAATAGTGTCCCTGGCAGTTTTAAAGATGAATAGACTATCATCTCACACTTCACAAAGCCATTTCTATGTTTTTTGTTTTTTTTTTACAGCTAAGATATATGACTTTCCAGGGCTAACTGGAAGATGCACCTGCTTTCCCAGACTTTGAATGAGCAGAGAAGGAGTGGACAAACTGAATGAATGATGACTTTGGGGCAGACGTCTATGAAGATGGTAAAAGATTCTCTAGCAGAGACCATGCAGCATAACTGGATAGCTTATTAGTTATAATGTTATAATGCAGAAAGAGAAGGTTTGGATGGTCCAATACACTTCATTCCATTGTTTCCAGATTTCAGTTCACAAATTCTTCATTAAGTGAAAACTGTTAGATAACCAAGATAAAAACCTAGACAAATAAATAACGTGAAATAAACTTGTAATCATCAGTCTGTAAATGATGAGCTTCCTCAACTGGCCAAACATGAACAGGACAAATGGTCTCACATTTCTGTTTACGTGCACGTTTGGAAGCTTGAAACCCAACTCAGTATCTCCATTGTATGAAATAATAATTTCTGGAAAGATGAGCGCTGCATAATCAGTTAGCCTATTAAATTTAGAAGCAGCAGAAGGTAATGAATGTTTATACAACTCCCTTACATACAAGGAGACCATGCCCTGTTTGGGGTATAATAATTAATCAAAGTTTCATTCAGTTATTCATTTAACATAGAACAGAAATGCTGGGTTTTGCATGCACCACTCATTATTTCTGTATGCACACCATGTATAGTCATTGTGGTAGGTTTGATAGATTGCATTTATTGTTAATATCCTGATTTCTACACATGCACTTAATGCCCATGTGTCCAGATCCCTCCAAATAGTCCAGTCTATTCTTAACTGGAGCTATTATGAGATGCCCTTCACAATGCTGTTTGAATAATTATAGCCCAAATTAACCATGAGTAATTTTAAAGGTATCTGAGATGGCTACTTTAGGTGTGTAGGTGACCTAAATGCGGCCAATAATCCATAGAGAAAACCAGCCACTTCTCATGGTGCTGAATCACCTTCCAGATGTATCTTTCTCTGTTGACTCCTCAGAGGCCTGGAGCAATGAAGCTTCTGGCTTGAATGCTTCAGTTAAATGTGTCTAGGGGAGGAATTCCGGTCTACATGATCTCTGTCAGAAAAGTACAGAACAGGCTAGACTGCATTCCCTTGATCAGTGTTCTTTCTCATGGAGCCCCACAGGGGTCTTGGCTACGTGGTCTTTACCAACAAATAAAAGAGGTCTGGGGCCTGGTCCCAAGACAAGCGATGACAATTGCCTCTCATCCCCACTGCTTCAGGCTTGCTCTCTCTAGAGCAGATTTCCCTCAGGCAGAGACAACTGGAGCAGCCCAAGCAGAGATTGGCAGCAATTAAAATGTGTGAACCTTCAATGCTCAAGCTTGCTCGATGGCCCTGGCTGACTTCTCCAGTCTTATTATTGCTCTGTACACTAGTTTTTAGATGCTTGAGAAATACCAAAAAATAGCAATCTATTATGCACCCAGTCTCATCAATATTAGTCAAAGATGGATATGACAACAAAAAAAAGATTTATGCTTCAGGTTCTTTAGAAAAATACCAGTTAAGTCTTCCCACCCACCCCTCAGTTACTAGTTACAAATTATTAGTCTAATTCAGAAAGTGATTAGGCATTTGGACAATGTGCTACTATGTGCTGTTTCCACCCAGAAATCCCAGCCACTCTAGTGAAGAAAGCTACCTGAATTCACCCCCCCCCCCCTTTTTTTTTAAATTTGTTCTGTTTTAATTAGTATTTCAGCTGCATATATCTATGTATTAACAGTAATTTCTTATGAATATTTTAGAATTTTGTGGGAAAATCCAAGTTTGGTGTTACGTAGTAAAGTGACCAAGAGAGCATTTTGAGAAGTTCTGCCCATATGCTCTAGACCGTTCTGCAGTCACTGGCAGATGGTTCATGAAATATTTATCAAGAAATTGAAAGCAACAACAACAACTTATATTGTCCTGGTTTCAGCTGGGACAGTTAATTTTCTTCCCAGTGGCTGCTATGGGCCTGCATTTTGGATGTAGGATGAGAATAACGATGATAACACACTGATATTTTAGTTGTTGCAGAGCAGTGATTGAACTAAGCCAAGGACTTTCCAGCTTCTCACACTGCCCTGCCAGTGAGGAGGCTGGGGGTGCACACGAAGATTGAAAGGGACAGAACCAGGACAGCTTACACAAACTGGCCAAAGGGAAGTCCCCTACCACACAGTGGCATGCTGAACCATAAAAATGGGGGGGGGGGGCCTGGTGCGGGGGGAGAGGGAGGTGGGGTCTGGGTGGGGCTGCCATTGCTCAGGGTCTTGGTGGGCATCTGTCAGCAGGTGGTGAGCAATTGCATTGTGCATTATTTGGTTTTGGGTATTCCTTTATCATAATTATTATTTTCCCTTCCTTTTTTTGTCCTATTAAACTGTTTTTATCTCAACCCATGAGTTTTAACTTTTTTTCTGATTCCCCCTCCCCCCCCCCATCCCACTGTTGGGGTAGGGGGTGAGTGGATGGCTGTGTATTGCTTAGCTGCCTGCCAGTTTAAACCACAACACATATATACACACTTACCTATGTGCACAAGCTATTAATTAAAAGCCTTTTTCCCTGTAAGGGCAGCCAGGCAGTGGAACAGGCTGCCCAGAGAGTTTGTGCAGTCCCTATCCTTAGAGGTTTTCATGTCCCAACTGGACATGGTCCTCAGCATCTTGGTCTGATGTTTGAGAATAAGATTGGGCTATAGGAGTCCTCCATCCTATGATCCAGTTATCCTATGTTTATCTCACAGCATGAGTGATAAAATAAAATAAAGAATATGTTTCCAGGCATTTAGTCTGATATTGATTTGATTGTAAGTAAGAGTGAACAAGGTGATTATTGGATTTCATTTAAAAGATGAGGTCATATTTGAATTTTTTATTATTATTTCCAAAGAAATTTGCAATCATAGCATCATAGAATCATTAGAGCTGGAAAAGATCTCCAAGATCATCTGGTCCAACCATGCCCTACCACTAATATCACTCACTAAAACATGTCCCTAAGCACCACGTCCAACCTTTCCTTGAACACCCCCAGGGACAGTGATGCTATCACCTTCCTTGGCAACCCTTTCCAATGCCTAACCACACTTTCTGAGAAGAAATGTCTCCTAATTTCCAACTTAAACCTCTCCTGGCACAACTTGAGGCCATTCCCTCTAGTCTTATTGCTAGTTACCTGTGAGATGAGGCCGACCTTCAGTGCCCCACACCTTCCTTTCAGGCAGTTGAAGAGAGCAATAAGATCTCCCCTGAGCCTCCTCTTCTCCAGACTAAACAATCCCAGTTCCTTCAGCTGCTCCTCATAGGACTTGTCTTCCAGGCTCTTCATCAGTTTCATAGCCCTTCTCTGGACATGCTCCATACACTTCACAAATTAAGCTGTTTTATGTAGATCTGGATAATTAAATAAACTGTTTTTTCAACATTTGCTTCTTACTGTTGAAATAAAAATGGCATTGAAATGGCTGTTTTTCAGCTAACAAGAGCAAATATTTTGTTATGTCTCCTCATAAAGCACTGATTGTATTTCAGGAAGATCTGATCAGACAAAATTTATTTTCAAAAAATAAAGTGGTAATAAAAAGCAAATTAAAAAATGGAAAAAATACTAATCTTAGTAGTTAAACTTGTATTTTTCTTTCAATCTAATTCACAACTTTGAATACTTTGAGTGTTGTTTTTAAATATGTAAGATCTTGTAAGAATGTTCCAATAGAATAAAGCAGCTTCATCTGGATGGATAAGCTCATGTGAATTTCAGTAACTCCTACTGAAAGGTTCAGCCAACTTCAGTTATCTATATTCCTTTATTTTCAATATAAGAAAATGATCTGTATCCCATATTTATTTTTATTTTTATTTTATTTTACTTTTTATTTACAGAATTATTGCAATGAAGTGGTTCCATGTTTTGTTCAGTGGTTCAGTGCCCGAGTTATTAGAAATGGCCATTTTATACCAGATTTTTAGGTGTATTTTTTAACTGGAAATTGCTTTTTGATACCTTTTCCCATCGTTTTTCTGAGAATGGAAAATATTTACCAGGGAATAATTGCAAGACTACTGTGTATTCATCTGTTCAATCTCTACACATAGATAAGAATCACACATTCAAAATGCTGCGGATAGTGAACATGACATATCTAAACATAGTGTTTTGAGATCAAAGGTGAAGTATATACATCACCTGGAAGAGACCGTTTTATAATTATGTGGATAAGGACTCTTACAAGAATTCCTGCTTATACTGGTATACTGTTATTGATCTCTGCTATTGTAAATGATTCCTGTGGGGATAAGCAAATTACCCAGGAATACGGAGGAAGAAACTTGCTTCCTTTATCTCTATGTCTTTATCTCTTTTTCTTGTGCAACTGATAAAAAATAATCCCTGATTTGTGGAGCCTGGTGAATCAAGTGACCTACAATGAGAGAAGAGTCAGCTCTGCTTTATCCCCAGAGCACACTGCAGGGAGGTATTCTGAATGCCAAGATTTCATGAGCAGCAGAAAATAAATAAATAAATAAATAAATAAAAGTTTTGTATTCACATGCCACCCGCCTGTATTCACTGATTTTAGTGACAGAAAGCTGTCTTCCCTCTTTCTGTCCTGAACTGCTGCTTGGTGCTGCTGTATGCTCACCAAAAGTTTGTCAAACTGGAGGAATTTCGGGATGCTTTGATGGCAGAAGTGGAAAATCTGAAACTCACGCAGCACTTTGGAACCATTGTGTTCAGCAGCAAGTCCATATTAATAGGGACATTATCATCTTACCATGCTACTGGCACAGACCATCAAGAACACAGAAGATGAGTGCAGAGCAGGAACTCTCAGTATCCCAGCAAGTCCTCAAGATGCCTGGCACCACATCCCTGATCTTTAATGGCCCCTCGGTGTACTACTGCCTATGTGGGATTAGAAAATCCCACTGAAATTCATACCACGGTGACCTAGATGTTTCCGTATTGTCTCAAGCACTTTCCATAGCATATCAGAGAAATTCTGAATTAAGATTGACACTGGCATCAAAGAGATCCAGTCAGCATTTTCTATTAACTCCTCAATTTGATAAAAATCATCACAGTTCAGTCTGAGCAAAGAGCTAACAAGATGTCCTAAGTCAGCCCCTGCAGTGTTAGCTGTCAAATCATCAATGAAGTATTTCAGACTGTGCCTCTGGTGCTTAACTAATTAGGAGCTAACAGCCCAAATATTTTTCTTATTTTTCAGGGGCAAGTTCTACTCATCCCTTACCTATGGACTGGTTGGGAAAAGAGTGAAAAAGAGTTTGAACTTGTACAATCAAGCTGCTTTTGGATCACGAGTAGGCCAAGGTGACTTGTATTTATAGCAGTGAGAAGTGCGATATATAATCACTTTACTGGTGTGTGGTTCAAAAATGACTTGGCAAACACATTTCCAAATTCTTCTAAAACTAAGGAACAAGCTTTCCAGAGTCAAGGAAAAAAAATGTTTACTCATTTTCTATGTCTAAAACAAAGGTGAAAATGAAGAGACAAGAATACAGCAAGTGCTGAATAGAAAATAAATCACATGGTAGAAGTCTGGTTGTGACCTCATTGTGTGGTTCTCCTTTGAAAAATGATTCTCTAAAGTTTTTCCAGGTCCAATCTTGCACGCTAAGCTCTGTCCTTCTCTTTAGTCATCACCCCCAACTTTAAAGATTGTGTGGGCTAAACTCAAAAATTATATATATATACATTTAAAATAAGTTTGTTTTTTTTTTTTTTTTCCTGACCATAGTCCAATGGAAAACTTCTATAGTCCTCCCCAGTAGTCAGTTTCCCAGCTCCTGAAATGTCTTCCCAGCTCCTGAAATGTCTTTGCCAAATTGCAATTTATGTAATTTGCACTTCAAAATGTGGGCACATAACCTCAATGCTCTCAGAGTTGTGGGAATAAACAGAATTTCTCCACAAATCTTCAGGGGAACTTTTAATCAAAAGTCTGCCTGGGGCTGGATGTTATCATGCAACATGAAGAAGCAGGATTGTGATAGATCTACACCCAGAAAGGTTTAATCAAATCTGTTCAGTCAGAGCACTCTGCCTTAGTCACTGATGGGCATAGGCAATGCAGGAGTGATGCAAGAAAGTCCTTAAAGAAGAACAGCACAGTCTTGTCCCTTGCATCAAACTTCATCAGCATAGGACACTGAGCCCTGTCTGCTTCTTGCTCTTGGGATGATGGGTGATGTGCATTTACTGCCCTTTCTTGTGTTCGCATAGATGTAGTGGAGTTAATTCAATATCCTTTAAAATCCCATGCATTTGTATGTGTATCCAGAAAGTGTTTTCAAAACTCAGTAACCCACAAATGAGGAATAATAAAAATATTTATCACCATCAAAAGAGTAACCCTGAGGAAAAATCAGGCAGAAAGAAGGCACTGACAGAGTAATTTATTTATTTGTAAATTTATGTATAACTACATATGAATTTTATATTTTGAATATTAACTAATCATTTATTAATGCTAAATAGATCTAATTTGCATCTCAATTGCACTGGTGTTGTTCAGAAATAACTCCACCAAGTTAATTCTTTTGAATCCAGCAATCCATTAACAATTTTAGTCTGGAATTTCCCCAGGTTTACACTATTTTATCTAAGACTGTGGAATGAAGACTCATGTCTGGAAGAGAGGCTGAAACAACCATCAGCAATTTGCTGCAGTCTGCCAGGGCATCAGAAAGAGATCATCAGCAAAAAGTGGCCTACGTATTTACAGCTCAGAGCAAAAGGAGTGGGGCTGCTTACCGGCGGCAGCAAAACCCACACATGCTGTTTTTCAAATATCTGGGTTCAGCAGGCAGAAAGGAAGAGGAATTTTATATGAGGTGCTAAATTGTAGTTAGGCCTAAAATCTCCATTCCTAGGAGCTGTATTCGCCTTGTGCCTTGACAAGCTGGAGAAGTAGGACTTGTAGTATTGATCACACCATGGTATAGTAGAGCAGGGCCAAATAGCCCTAAAATTAGAAGTAAGTTCATTTTCACCACCTGGTTGTAAAATTAATTAAGTGCACTGGTTGGGCAATGATTGGAGCAATATTTATTTTAACATTTTCCACAATTTCTTAAAACCAAAACATTTTCTACTTAAAATACGTGGGACATTGAACTTTTAATAAATATGGCTGTGTTAGAATGTGGTTACACTACTTCATGTGTCTACAGTAGGGGATTATTTTGAAGAAATAGGAGGACTCGGGTTATTTCAAATGATTTCTCAGCTGAGTAAAAGAAAACACAACTTTTAGGAAAATAATTCACAGTAACTCAGGTTTTGGTTTTCCTCCTACAGGAAAAGAACAAGGTAGGAAGGGATAGAGCTGAGTAGGAATTTTCAAAAATTCAGACTTTCAGCTGAAAGTAACAATTCAGTCAGCAGAAGCCTTTGCATGGAAAAGATTTGTCTTTTACAGTTTTTTTCTACCTATAGCCTTTCAGGAATTATTTTTAAAATTTGTTTTTCTGTTGCTAATAACATTTGAATTGGTAGTGAAGGTAAGCTTAAATTTCTTTGCAAAAGACGAAAAAATGAATTCTCAGCAATTTGCAGAAAACAAGTGCTCTATAGGGCAATTTCTAAGAATTGAATATGATTGTCTTGCTAATCCTACACTGATTTCTTTTTGAATTGTTATTCAGATATATACATGTATTTTTAAAGTATTATTTTTTGGAATACCAGGAGCTCCAGTAGGGTCCCTCTGCCCCTTTAGCACAAAAAGTCCTACTGAGGATGGGAAGGGCCTGACATGTGAAAAATGCAGATATGCCAAACTGTCTTGTTCGGTAGCCATGAGACATTCCCACTGAAGTTCTTGCCTTTAACTCTCAGCGCTCAGATATCAAGCCCCCACAGAGAGCTTGGGAGAAGGCAGAAGAGAGGGAGTTTCACCTGCAGCATTTTAAATCATTCTGAGAGGGATAGATTTACAGTATCCCTTCAGGCCAGTGTAAAGGAGATGTACAATCCTGCAAACAGAGACTGGAGTTGTTTTACAAATTGTAAAGACATGGAGACAAAGACACAGAGCAAAGCCAGGAGTGAAATCTAGCCAATCTTGCAAACTGCTTGATTATTCAGGCTCTGGATAGGAGCTGAGACTTTATCCCTGTGAGCCACCTTTGAACTAATCTTATGCTAAATTTCAGATTACGTTGATGGCTGTGTTTCTAAGGAGTACAGGTCTCATCAAACTATGAGGAGCACATGAAGGCACAGCAACTTCAGACAGGAATGAAAGAAAAGGCATTGACTTGCTTTGAGAATATGAAACAGATCCTGTATCTTTTATAAATATTTACAAAGTAATTAAAAATAAAAAGGGGGGAAAGAAAATACACATCAACAAATGAAGCACATCAAAACACTGTCACTAAAGCTTGCATTTTAAAAACTTAGCAGGAAGAGAAGGCCAGCTGTAGTCTATAGAAAAGTTCATTAATGTTTTCAAATCACTCATAGGATTTAGGTGCTGAAAGGCATGCTAAATTGGGATTTATACATAATCAGATCATTGAAAAACATACAAATGGCTGCCAGGGTAAAGTACAATGTTCACTTTTGAAATTACAAAAAATCCTTTGTTTCGGTGAGTGAATTGACTAAAGTTTAGTTTCAGTGAAGCATGTTTTTGCTTTGGGTGTCATTATTTAGTTTGGCGTCCTTGCCAGAGAAACCTTTTTACTGACTGCAGTTCCTTCAACTGTTGTTTTTATTCTCCAGCAACTGAAAAAAAAAATAAAAAGAAAAAAAGAAAAAAAAAAAAAAAGAAAGAAAAAATCAAGGCTGTATCAGATGCTTCATATTTAAATGAGAACTGCTCAGTGTTTACCTTTAATTTTGAGATGGCAGTAGGGGAGAATTGCAGGGGGCTTGATTGCTTGCCAGGCTTTCTCAAACAGATGGATTTGAGCCTCCTTACTTAAATAATCTGGAAAATCAAGTTGGACTGGTTGAATCAAAGAGCTGGCGAGTGGGTAAAGAAAACATCCATCCATCCACCCATCCATCCATCTATCTATCTAGGTACCTATATCACTCCCATCACCATGGTATCTGCGCACCTTCACCAGCAATGTCAGGCAGCAGCTCCAGATTCCACATACCACCAAACATGCCCCTGGCAAAAAGCCAACAGCTTTGCCAGAGATAAAGGATTAGGTACTAAGGGAAGGGGTTTTGCACTTTAGTAGCTGTTTCTGATGTTTCTATGGCTAAGATGTCCAAGCACACACATATTGTAAATCTCAGGAGTCAGTCATAATGAATAGCGCCAAACATGCAGTTATTGTATGGCCACCTAAACCTTGTGATTAGAGAAGGTGTAAAGCACATATTTCCATTTATGGTTAGGTAGAGGTTGAAGGTAGTGTTTTCAAATGGTTACTAGGTAAACTTGATTGTCATCTTTTTGTTTTCCATTTTTACTTCTCTCTCTCTCTCTCTCTCTTTCATGTGAGAACTGCCTGTCTCAACACCTGTAGAGACAGGAATTATTTAGATAGGAATTCATTCAGAGGAAGGGGGAGGAAATGAGGGCAGAGCTGAACTGTCTGTTTGGACATCCACCCTTGCTGAAGGTTGTTCCCGTGGATATAATAGAAAAATACATTTCTCTGCAAGGAAGAATGAAGGGAAGAATGAAGTTCCAGTAGATAAGGGACATAATGTGTCCCAAACAGTGCTAACAGACTCTGATCCTCCTAAGCTGCACAGTCTATAAAGGATATTTGATAACAATACAAAAGGTAACCACAACCTGTGTCCAAGAATAATGTTACATGAAAAGGTCTCAATAAGGAACTGAACCATCTCTCCCCCTCCCCAGCCCAAATTTGGCAGATTGCACTGGCATCAAACTAGTTTACAGATACAGAAACAAGCAGAAGAATTAAATGGGTTGCATACTTCCTGGGATTAAGTATTGCACATGCTTTGTAATGATTTAAGATTGATTTGTTGCCAAGAATCGGTGTTGGAAAAAAGAGCATGTATCTAGCTTTTCCGTACTATGTGTTTATATAGATGTACATAGTCTGTAGGGATACACCTTTGCATCACTGCACTGCTTTCTGAGCAACCACAGTTTATATCACAGTTCTCATCTTCCTTCAGTTTTCCAACAAGTCAGGAGATTCCCTCCCATTTCTTCCCATTGAACAGCCAAGTTGTGGAAGTCTTTCCCACAAGATGCTGCAGATGTGAGATCTTAAATTTGTTCACACCAGATTGTCCAACTACATGATATAGAAACATTCTGAGGGCTATTAAACACAAAGCCACTACCTCTGGCTCAGGAAACATATCCTGCCTGCACAAGGTGGGCAGGACCAGTTCTTCAGGCTTGCTGGCCACTGGTGGAAGCAAGGCATGGAGAGAAGGACTTTGATCTGACCACTGAAGAAACTCTTACCCTGTGCTGTGTTTCATGACTTTGCAGCCTCACAACAAAAGTCATAAATACAACAGCTCTCCAAAATTTAGTTACTTAACTGAAATTCATGAGTTAAGAAAGGAGATACACCAAGGTATCCCCTGGAAAGGAAATGAGGGAGAGGGACCTAATGCACACACCTAATATCTGAATTGCCCTCTAGAGAGACCTCTCTCTCCATTAACTAGAGAGTGCTGGGCAGCCAGGGTCTCAATTTCCTCAATGCCAATTGCTTAAATTTAGGTACGCTAAATCTAGTCCTATGCTTTCATATGAATTTACACAGGAAAAGCTCACCACACAATTGATGAAATTGATTTCTAGTAATTGTCTAAAATAATAAATGTAATTGTGTTGTGTAGAGGAGCCAGCTTCATTTCAAACTGTAGAACCCAGTCATGTAAATCTACCTGCAAAAGCCTGATTTCTGAGCACTTTGTTTCAATATTTTTAATGACTTTTTCATTTATTTGTTTCTTCAAGGAACTCTAAAGCTGAAAAATGTTTTCAAAAAAGCATTTAAGGAGAAAAAAAATAGCATGTTTTCTTCTGATAGTCCTTGAAGGTCACTAGGGAAAAGTTTTAGTTTGCAGATTTCCCATTAAAAAGAAAAGTAAAAGAAAACAAAATGTCAGACAGAGCAGGCATTCTCTAAAAATTGTTATTGTGGTCAAAAAACACTTTTCAATTTAAAAATGCCAGTGACACAATGTCTCCATGTTCTAATCTTCAGTTAGAATTTAGATGTGTTTACTGATTATGTACTATCACTGACATTTGTAAACCAACTTGTAAAAAACAAAACAACAATGACAAACAAACAAACAAACAAACAAAACAACAACAAAAAGTGATTGTTACTTAAAGGTATGCATAGTATACCCTAAAATTAAGATTTCAAGATGATACCATGTATTTCATTCAAGTGAGTGCAATTCAAAGTCTCTTGGCATCTTGGAAAACTCAGATCCCTTAGTTGTTATTGGCAGCAGTGTTTCATACATCATTGTTATGCTGTTATTGTTTTATATTGAAATAATATCTAGACCCTAACCTTAGACAGACCATTAGTGTAACGCATACAGGTATGAGGAAAATACAGTTTATAAAAGATTTTATAAAAATCACTATCACATGCTGTAATGCAAACATAAATGGTTTTAATTTTGCCTGAAGGTTAATGCAGCTATGTTGCTAAGGTTGGAGCATAGAAGATCTCTACACACTTATTTAATTTGAGTTGGATTTTGTTAACTTTATTTATACTGGGTAGCAGTGGATCCCTGTATGAATTAATGAAACATTTATAAGGCATGATGTTGACCATGAATAAGGACATGTTTGCGACCAGAATGAAAGGGGATGCAAAGAGCCCAAAGTCAGTTCTGAAACTAGTATCACCTCTGACAGTACAATAAAATCAGACTAATGTGACAACAGAATTTCCACATGCACTGCAGCATTAAAGATTCGCAGTCCCTCACCCCCCGAAATGCAAAGTGTATGTCCTAGGTGAGCCAGGCAGAGCCCATACTACAAAGTGAACGGCTCCAGCCCTCTTCTAAACTGCCCCTGTGGCTCTAACATATAATTGGTCATTTTTGTGTTTGGTGTTGTTGTTGTTGTTTGTTTTCAGTTGCACAGTGTATTTGAAGGCTATCCTGTAGTTCACCAAAGCAGTGTTTCTGTACCATGAAGCTAAAAGAGTGTCATACTCCCTGTTGTAGGGCCATGCAAGGTTAGTGGTGTTTAAGGGTATGGAGGGCAGTGAGGGCAGCCAAGCCTGGTGCCATTAGATGTAATTATACTCCTTTTGGAGTGAATTACACCAGAGCAGTGCCCAGGCTTCATTTCAGAAGGGACTGAAAGTTCACTCCAAAACAGAGCCTAAGATGAGCTGAAATCTCTGCAGTGTGGAGCATTAGGACCTACGTCCTGCTAAGCTGTTTCATAGCATGGCTGTAGCTACTGCCAAGCCCTGCTCCTTGTCAGACACAATGCACCCATCTAGGACAAGCCCCTGCCTAACTTCACCCTCATCCTTAAAAAAGTTAAACTTGCTTTTCCCCCATTTTTTTCCCTCTCCTCTAAAAATATACTTACACCTCTGAGTTTGAGGGGCTTCTCTTCATCTCCATTTTTATGCAGAAAATCTTAAATGATTGGACAGATTGCTGAGTCCAGGCACATGTCACATCTTGATAACAAGATTTAGGTCACTTATCCTGACCCTAAAGAGAGAAAATGTATAAACGGTTAGATCAAATATAAAAGTGTTTTCTTATTTTGTCTACATTTTTTTCCACTAAAATATGTTCTTAATGATATGTTCTTAATGTCCCTGGTTACATACTCTGATTTTTTTTTGAAAGTCAATACTGCGTAAAGATATGCATTAGTGTTCCATCTCTACTAGGTGTAAAAGAGCCAACAACAAAAACAAAACAAAACAACAAAAAATATAACCAAAGATTTGATCTGAAAAGAAAAATTTTTGTATTCTGAAGTCCTGCCATGTAAGTGCCATTGTTTCAGCAAGGACAATATCCCGATAAAGATAGGGAAGATAGTTTTATCAAATGTCAGATACAATCTGGTCACCAGAAGCATCCTTATGCTCAATACAGTAAAATAAGTAATGGACAGGAAATTATTCATCTCATCTCAGTGCATATGTGAAAGAGGAAAGATGAACAGGCTCCTTACAAGTGTTTGTTTCTCTACCCTAACAATAAAGAGAGTTTAGAGCAATGCAGATGTCTTTATTGTAGATGTTTGAAGTTAGATGTAAACAAAATATTTACTTCTGGATTAGGATGTCTTGGTGCCACTAGCATAAATGTTCAAAACTCTTCTTTCATACCTGCTAATAATTATGAACTTGGCCCTAATATCAAAGATACTTAGAGATGAAACATATTTTAGTCTTTTTTTTTTTTTTTTTTTTTTTTTTAATTTACCTTCTATGTTGTGGGGGGAAGTTCAGCCTTCAAGGCACATTTTGGTCACATATTTAAGCTCTCCCATATAATGAAGGCTACAAGTGAAGTCCAAAAGTCTCATGTAACCAAATGACTCTGGAAAGTGGGGTTTTAATATTCCTCTTACCTTTCTTAAGAGTTAGTAGTAATGACTGGGTGCATAATGTAAGAATTTGAGAAGTGTTTTCTAGAAAAATATAATGTTTGTCACAGGTTTTTCTTGCTTTTTCTTATAGAATTAAAAGGAAGAAAAGCCGGTTTATTATCTAAACCATTTATTATTGAGCATTTATATATCAAAAATATAGAAAAATAACATTTTCACATGGCAAGTGGACTTCTGGGGGACTTTGTTTTCCTTTTTCATGTTTTAGATAGATATACCCGTTCTGGCAGAACTGGTAACAAGAGGGCTTCCTCAGTGCTGTCCTACGATGCCAGATGCAGCTGCCTGGCTAGAAGTGTGTGCAGGCTCTGCTGAAGTCTGCTCATAGCATTTCAGCACTATCCTAAACAGAACTGGTGTTTTCCTCAGTACTAAGCAGCTTCTCTTAAAAGATTACAAATCATGTCCTATTTTTCATAGCGTGTGCTGTCAGATGAACAGCTCCTGAAAAAAAGAGATGGTTGCACAGCTACAAATACTTGCACAACATAATGCCTTTTAATGACACATAGTCATTGTGGATGAAGAAAATGTTGCTAGGTGGCTGATAAATAAAAACAAAGTGGGTTGCATGCGTAGCTGAGTCTGAACATGAATTTTCAGAACTAGCAAATGAATATGACAAGAACAAAGGAGTCAGCAAGGAAACAAGAAAGAGTTTCATAGCAATGCTAGTTACTTACGTTGCTTTCCAGAGGTAATTAGGCACAGTCAGGTGCAGCAGCAGTCACTATTATGTGGCTGCAAAAATTAAGGCAAGAAAGACAAAAGCAAGTTTATTTTAAGGTGGAACTTAGGTGGATTTCTAACTCAGACCTACAAATTCAGCCATGGCAAATGGTGGCCTCTGAATAAGCAGATTTAATTTAGGTAAGTGATGAAACAAGGTACAAATAAATAAATAAATAAATAAATAAAGCCACAGTAAGAAATAACCTTTGAAATATTTATTCAGAATTATTTACATGAAGACTAGTTTCACAGCTATGTGACACAAATGTAATATAAATATTATTTTAAAGATATAACCTGTGAAATTCAGTGAATTTTGCCAATCTTACAGATGTAAAACTTGAAGTGACAAGTTTAGCAAACTAAGGTAAATTGTTTGTTTTCTTTTTTTTTTTTTCCTCATTAAAAATAATTAATAGTTGGTAAGCATCACCTCAAATTTATTCCTTTGTTACTCTAATTACAACTCCATATTTTTTTCCTATAACTTGTTAGAAATGGTATCAGGCCATGCCTCCAATATCATGACTATAATTCATTAATTTCTGTTGAGAAATTTCCTATTTTCTTTTGTTTTTAACCACATTTAACACAATTTATGTATTTCTTCTTGATGTTTATGTCAAATTTATGTCATTCTTTGTCTTCCCAGACACACCTAGACTTAGAGACTGCAAGACAGACTTTACTTCATGAAAGAGCAAACATAACTTCTTGACTTTTCAATTTCACTAATCTAACAGCACAGCAGTCTTCATTTAAAGAAAGTGAAAAACATTTCCTTCTTTCTCTTGAAACTGGAATTTCCTCTCAAAGTGATGGCAGACCAAAATTGAGGTTCAGAATATTCCGACATTGAGTCTGAATATTCATTCAGACATTGAGTCAGAATATTCAGACATTGAGGTTCAGTATATTCAGACATACTGAGGAGTGGATTTAAAAGGCAGCTTATGCAAAACACATGTTCAATAACTATTATTTTTAAAAAGTTCAACCTTGCAGGTCTAGAAACAAGACATTCATATTATTGCTTCTAGCTGAAAATGCCCTACAATAAATATTAACCGTCAGAATTTTGACATTTTTATATTTTGGAATTGAGATTTTTGAAGATTTTTATGATTCCTCTTGACCCTTGAAAGGTGGGATTCATGGTAAGTAGGGCATGTGGCTTTTCTAGGCTACATAACACAGTCTCAGTAAAAACAGGAAAAACTCCCTCACTGCTCTGAAGATTACAAACCTCCTGCTAATTTCCACCTTCCATTTATTCATGGTGAGTTTATACCATTTGTTCTTGTGCCAGCCTTATCCTTTACTTTTAATAGCTTTCAACCTCCTTGTATTTACCTCCCTAATGTATTAATAGAGAAAGATCACATCTTCTCTCAGATCTTCCCTAACTTTTTTTCAGTGTCCTCTGGTATAAAATATTTAAGATTCTACATTAACGTATACAGAACATGCAGAACACATGATGTTATGCTATAAATTTTTCTATCACTTGGATGGAATGATCACCGCTGTTTACCCACAACTTTCCACTGCTGAATACAGGCGTCATCCCAAACTTGGTTGCATATTTCCTTCTTCATATATGTCTTCTTTACATCCATATACATTTATAGTATCTTATTCTTGAAGATACTATGTTTTAGTTAGTTGTAGATGAACATGAACATGAACATAAGGTTTATTGGTTTTAATTAATCATCTACACCACTGTTTACCTGAGAGTAATGGACATTTCAAGGGCTCAGCACAAAGTAAACTGATATAACAGAATCATCTCAAGAAAACAGGTAGCACATTGAAGAGACACTATAAGTATTTAGAAATTATGAGCCAAATCTCAAATTAGGGAGACAGCCATAAAAGCCATGAAGTTAAAAATATTTTTGAGGTTTTCATGTAGATTTTGGTTTTTAAAATGTTCATGGCCCAGACCTTTCTCTGCAACTGTAGGGACTAGGTATCAACAGCATAAAAATTAGATGGGATTTTCTTGTAATTATCTGACTTCAGTGGAGGTTTAGATAAAAATACAAAATATTATGAGACTTGTGATAAAATCTTAAGTGTCAGCAGTGCTGAGTTACAGAAACAGAAATCTGTAGGTGGTAGGAGCCAAGAGAACAAAACAGGTATCAAACTACTGTTGATGGATTATCTGGAGGGCCAGAGAAGAACATGTCTTTGAAAAAAAGTAGGGGATTTTGAAGCAAAAACTGAAAGTTCTAAGAGTGTTCTCATTACAGTTTTGAGAATTGATGTGAAGATGATCTCTTCTCATGAAAAATAGCTTCATGCAGCACCTAGTGTTGCTCTGGGTCATGAAAGAGGCTTTCAGCTCCTTAATAGCCCATCTTCTGCATACCTGGAAGTCTTGTGGCTGCTTAAAAGTGTGCTGGATAGTAGCCTCTCTCAGAAGGGAATTACACAGCAGAGACTGCTGGAAAATTGCTTGCTCTGGTCACAACCCCTCCAGCTGGGAGAGTGGTCAGCTGCACTCTTTGGGCAATTTTCCAGTCTCTTTGTGTAGCCAAGAGTGGATCTAGCCCAAAATGTATGAGGTACGATAGGTTAGAGCAAGTGCCTGAAAAGTCCATAAAACAAGGGGAGTCATTCTGAACTGAATTTTGAAATCAAAAATAAACTATTACAGTTGCTTCAATGTGGGGGTGATGTGTCTGCACTTCTTTGTACTTGTGAAAAGGTGCCAGCAGCTCCACACTAGTTCTAGTCTGGAGTTCTGGGACTTCTGAAGGCCAAAGAGAAGCAATTGCATTGAAGCCAATAAAAAGTATATGGTATGCTGAATTTTAGTTCAAAAGCAACATGACTAGCACACCTTCCAAGGGAACAAATAACCACAAAAAAGAAAATCAAGCCATGGAAATTGTTTAAAGAAGAAAACTCACATTTAATTGAGAATTGCTTCATGTGAGGCAAGGGAGCCAAACCCACTGAGTGTTTCAGCTATGCTTGATTTATTGAGCACAGTGGGCTTGTCTCTATCACCTGACATAGTAATTTTAAACTATCTTTGAATTATCTTTTTAAATTAAATTTCTAAGGAACAATTGGATTTTCTGTATGAGCGATTATTTGTTTGCTTAGAAAACACACTAGACATCTTGCTATATGACCTTTGTTTTACTTCAGACGAGGGCTTAGAACCACTCAAGAGCTGGCCACTTTTTTAACAGTCAGTGGATTGTAGCTCCGATGCTGATATAGGCTTCCCTAGCAGAAGTCCTCCCCCTGCACCAGAATTCTTTGGTAACATAGACCTCGGATAGAAGCCTGCATGTTTCCCACTAGCTTTTGCTGTTGAAGTATTTTTCATGTCTATCTGTTCCCTGTCCATCATACAGGACACCCCTGTATATTTTTCTATAACTACAACTGGGTCACAGTTGAGAATAACAGGGAATATTGTGAAGAAACCTTAATGTGTACTTGTATGTGTGAGAAGTGCAGAAAAGGAAAAGGCAGATGTTGATGGATAAGGCTTCAGATGAAGCTTAGCACTTACCAATGTTTTGTATCAATACGTAAATAGTAATTGCTATACCTTGAAGAAAAAAAGACGTCAACTTTCTATAATTTAAAGATGAATGCAACCAAAAGAGGGAATTTCATTGTAATTTCAGTGGTAGTAGATTTAAGCAAAGCTAAATGCTCAAGATAATTCTCATCATGTATCTCATATCACAGAATCAGAGGCACAGTACCGTGAGTGTTTTTGGTTGGTAAAAAATAACGAGAGGGTTAAGCTACTGGGCTACATTAATGTTAGAAAAGCAGTTCTAGAAAAGCACATCCTAATAGAGAATGAAGAGGCAGCAATCTTTCTAATGTGAATGCTGGAATTAGCCCAGAAGCATATTTTAAAAGAATGACCTTTTCAACCACTCATAACCACACTCAACCTTGGGATATAGGCATAGCTCAGATTAAGACAGATCTATGGAGTCCTTAGATTTTATCCCAAGAGTTTCATGAATTATCAGTCCAGCAACCATTATATTGCCTTTTTTTTTTTTTTTTTTTTTTTCTCCTTCTGAGGGAAAGATAAACATCACTTCTATTAAGAAATTTTATAAAAAGTAAAGAGAGTAAAAGACATGACTTCTCTGACAATTTGCAATACTCAGCTTCTTTCATTAGAATCTTCTACGCAAATTTCACAGAATTGGCTAGAGATCTAGCAAACCATCTGTAGAAGGAGTCTTCTCACCTAATTTTGCACTTGTACCATGTAGACATCTACATCTGATCTAGTCATGCTAGTTATTGTTGATGAAAGAAATAAGCACACAGAGCACATTTCATCTGAACTGGCTTAGATGTTTCTGTTATGATAGAGATGCATCACACACTGAAAGCACCTTTTTCTCTCCAGTGACTATTGAGGATGTCTATGTTGATTAACTCAAATGTAAACAGCTATAGAGTATAGAATGTATGTAGACATCTCCATACAGTTAATATGCTCCACCCTTTCTTACCCTTACGACATAACATTACATATGATCCTAAACCTTTCTGTTTTGTCTACTTATTTTTAGTCATTTTGTTTATTTATGATGCACAGAATATTTTTCACTATCACCTTTCATATATTTTTTTTATTTTTATTTTTAAGCATAACAATTTTCTAACCACACAAAAAATGAGCTATTCATTTTGGCACATATAAAGTGCACATTTATGCCCAAGTAGAAAGCTCATTATAATAGCTGATCTCATAATACCAGCAAAAAATAGTGGTTGTTCTGTGCTAAATGACCTTAGTCAGGGCCTGCAGATAATCTTCAGATGATCTGTCCTCTGTAATTCCTTGACTGTTTCTCAGACTGTTCTTCTGCTTCCCAGTTATGACTGACTGCAATTAAGTGATTCAATTTTTTAGTATCTCTGATTAAAATACTATGTTTTTAAAACCAGTTAAACAGTTTTAATTTAATTTTAAAATAGCTTTTAATTTCTGATGAAAAAATATATTTATTTCTGATTTATTTAGAATTTTCCATAGTTTACTGTTTCTGTCTCTTCTTGTTTTATTGTTGTTTATTTGTTTATTTTCATTCTTTAACTGGAGAAGTCAGCAGACTTTTTTTAATGTTGGTAAAACATATTTCTCAACTTTTTAATATTTTTAAATTTTATTATTAGAAAAAGGATTGGTATAAGAACAGTCCTCATTCTGTTTAGATCCTGACCCTTTGCATCATTCTTTTTTTCCAGTGGAAGAAAACAAAAGGCAAGAGGAAAAAATAGTGGATGAAATCTGATGCATTATTGAAAGACAAGGGCATACTTTTCTTTTTGCCATCAAAAATTACACATTTGACCAAATTAGTTTTTCTTTCACAGTTTTGTATGTGTGTGGGTCAGTTTGTATTTTTAATATAAGCACAGCCCTTTGTCAAGAAAAATGGCAATAGATTAAAACTAGTAACTCATGGTCTTTTAAGATAGTCTTGTATTTCTTTACAGCACTTGAGAGGAATAACTTAATCTCCTCTGCTTTAAAAATGGCTGACATCTTGCCCAGCTCTTGTGTTTACTTTGCATTTTCAAGCAAGCTAAATCTGCATTTGCACTTTAAAAGTTTTTGCTCATTCATCCTTCCACAGGAGATGTGATTTTTCTACTGCTACACCAAACCAGACAGGCAGTGCTATTTCAGATTAGAGGAAGGCAAAAACTCTCTGCATGTATTTATACTCTACCAGATTTCCTAAGCATTTCGTGCATGAAGTTTTAAGTAGACTTATAAGGACAGCACCCTTCTCACCTATTCCTTGTAACAAACATTAGTTTACTTCTATAACATTGCATCAGAAATCACTGAGGGTGCAGAGCCGTAGAAGTCCATGTTCAGAAACTCTGGAGAGTTTCTGAAAGCTTCATCCAGTTTCTGGCTTCCCTGGTCATCCCAGACAGATTTACATGCCAGACTAATGAGCACAAATGATGAGCTGTTCTTTGTCATGAGCCACCTTATGGGTCTGTCTGCAGAGGGAGTTTAGAAGCAGATAACCTTTGCATAGTAGGTTCTGCTCTGAATGGACAGATGAGAAGAAAATAGCTCTCAGTAGATGTAAAGCTAGAGATACGAGAGAGAGTTGAATAGAAAAGAAAGTAGAGCTCTGAAAAATCTCTGCAAACATAGTGGGGAATTTGGGACATTTTTGCAGTGAGGAAAGACATATAGTGTTGGTGAACAATTTATTTACATAATTTGTCTTTTGAGACTGACATTCATATGAATATAAAATGATCATTAAATGGTCCTTCTCAGTATATTTACTCTCCTCTGGCATGATGTGGAGCATCAGGGCACAAACCAAAAAAATGCAACTAGCTGAGCAGTGTCTGCTCAAGTGATGAAACCCAAGTATTTAGCAAGCAGCAAACTTTTACCTGGGTATTCAAGCTATGATACCTACACACCATTTTAGAGTTTAGACTGAGAAGTAGCCTAGACAAAGACAAGACAATGGGAAAGAGAATAAAAAGGAAAATATTACCAGCATTCACTAAATAAAAGTGAAGGATCTGCTTTGATCCATGTTTTTAACTATTTCTCACAGATGTGGAAACAAACAATTGTTTTCTCTTAATTCTTATTATGAAATGTCAAAGTAGTGTTAATCTGCTGTTATTTGGCTTAACAAGAATATACTGGGAAACAAAAATCTCAAGCCAATATGTAAATATGTCCTGGATTTTTAAAGTTGTTAAAAGTCATGAATTAATGGAGTTTTCAAAGGTAGGTGTTTAAGCACTTAGACATTTAAGTGCTTACCCATCTTTAATCCCATTAAAAGCTATCTGCTCCTAACATTTCTTAAATGCTGCTAAAAAAAAATAAAAAAAAATCCTCTGTTTTTAAAGAAAGAAGTGAAAGACGTTTGTGCAATTATCTTGAAAACACTTTTATTCCACTTGTTTTATTAAAATGTCATTTATTCTGTGAGGCAGCATATTAGTGTACCACAGAAACAAACTCCATAAATAGTTTCTAGCAAACAGTTTGATGTGTATACCGTCTAAGTATACACATATATGGACAACATATATGATCAACTGACTTACACAGAAGCTTTCTCAGAATTACTTCAGATATATTTCATTTAGAGAGAAGAAAAATATATATATATATTCTCTATTTTCTAGGAGTAGTTGTCCCAGATCTAAGATAGCAACTAGAGTTCCCAAAATTTGGGAGTTTTTTTTTTTTAAAAAAAAAAAAAACAAACAAACAAACAAACAAAAAAAACATTGTTTTGTTTTGTTTTTACATAAGCCATGCTTTCCCCTCCCCAAGGTTACCTTCTGTATTTTGCAAAAATTAAACATGTAAATGCCTACTTTAGAAACTGGAACAGCGAATTAAAATGATATTCAAAAGGAGCTGAATTCATCTAAAACTAACGTACATTGTCAACCACCTCCACTTGCTCCAGGCACTGATGCCATGATTAGCTATGCAAGAAGCTACCTGCTGGTTTAGAATTATATGAAGTCACCTCAGGGTATCTACAAGCTTCTCACGCACAAGATACTGACAGTTTTTTTACTTGGCTTGAAACACAGTTGTTGCTACATCCAAGTACTATATCATAGATTGTTATTTCACAAGCTGTCATTAAGGTAGCTTGCCTTATTCTCACCAAACAATTAGTCTGCAAACAGAAATGGTTTGTTCCAAATACCCTCAAAGACTACAAGACCTCTAGCATTTTTTTCAGGTAAAAACTTCTCATCTGAAATATCTATGTCTACTTCTTTTTTAATAATAGAAAACTAGAAAAAAATATATATATATAGTCTGCTTTTACAAAGCAACTTGACTGGGGAGTGCTGTCAGGAAAGGAAAGACTTACCATGATACAAAGAAGTCTGGTAACAAAAATTCCTGGGAATCTGAGCAGTAATAGCTATGTACAAGAGTCTGAAGCTCAAAGTCTTTTTACCTGACAAGCCCAACTTTCCTTTGAGAACTGATATATTATTTAAATTGCTTATTGTCAGTTATTGTGTACATGAACAGGGAATCCTGGCAGTGCGGTGGGTTAGATATAAGAACACGTTATTACGGTGTCTCAGGATGAACAGCATAAAAGTTGTTTATTCTGTTTAAAGTCAGTGAGAATACTTCAGTAACTAGGTGCTTTACCTATATTTGATGGTCTTTTTTTTTTTTTTTTTTTTTTTTTTCTGTTTATTCTCAGGTATCAGTAACTCACAGATCAAAAGGAAAGGAACAGTAGTTCTGATGAGATCAGATGTTTTGTAAGCATCCTTATGCAAATGTATCAGTAAAACTCAACATGGACAATAAGGTCTTTGCCCTTCTGTGTTCAGGTTTCTCCAGGGCTAAAGTCAACAAACTCTACTGCATTTTGTAGCTTTTCTGACATGAACAAACATTTCCTTAAAAAGGTGCTCCAGTAATTACTCACTTCATTATTCAAGACTTAGTTTGGATCAACTGACTCATTTTCACTTGTAGTCTAACCAGATCCTCATTGCCATTAAAAAAAAATAAAAAATAATAATAATAAAAAAAAATCAAGCCTAACAATCAGTCTTCTCTCTGATCTTCCCAGCTTCTGTGCTTACTTACTCATTCTCCCTGAAATGTGTCCATACAACTTTCTTCATCCTGGTCCTTTTACACTTGCAGATGGCACTCATGATATTTACATGTGTTTACATGTCAGGAATCCCTGCTTGGCACAACATGGCATGAAGGTTCCTGTTAATAATTTTACCAGTGAAGATGGGAACAGATGCTGTCAGCACCAGTAGGGAATAATCTACACCTTTGAAAATTAAACTGTTTATATTTAGGTACATAAATACAGAGTGAAGAATCTGAATTTAATTCTTTGGTTGAAAATATTGACTTCAATGAGCAGGCCCCTCTGGCAAAAGCTGTAGAGAAATGGTGTTATTAAACAAAGTGGATGATTTGAACTCTTTACTGCATTCACCTCCTGGTATACTCTGCAGCCCTTAAGCAGACACTTCCTTGAAAATTACCATGATCTTAGCTAGCACACAAGATTCACATCTTAACATAACTGGCATTAAACCAAAATATTGCCCATGACCAATAAAAAAGCTGTCTTTATAACTGAGTAGCTGTGAGGCATATCGTCAACAGGACCATAGCTGTACTTTGGGAAATTGTGACACAGACGTGTGCAAAGGGCCCAGAATAGCTGAGACATTACACACAGCAACACAGACACACGTATATATGTGTGTACGTAAGCAGACAGTATTTCTGTCTCAAAGAGCTTATACTGTAATCACAGACAAGACGTAACATCAGAAAACCACAAAAATAGGAAGTAGAGGGAAGGAGGAAGAATGGAAATTAGCCACCCTAATGCTAATCTATTTACTGCTTCATCTGAGATTTCACACTATATGTTATTCAAAAACATACTCATTAGTGACTTCAAAGCACACGGAAGTCAGCATAAAGGCTCTTATTTGTCTGCTGTAGATGTTGAAGCAGACCTTTGAAAACATATGGCTTATGTCAGGTGGTGTTAACCAGTGTAAAATGTCACTCACCGAAACAAACAATGTGCATGAATAGCATTTCTGTTTCTTCCATATTTTGCTGTCAACCTGTCATACACAAGTTGCTTCACAACAATAAACAGACTGTGGCAGGTTTGATTAATATCATTTTTTATTACAGCAGTTTCAACCATTAATTATCTTGGCTGACTAATGATGAGATGTAATGTGGTTCTTATCTAATAGTCAAGGGTATCAAGTTCATTAAAGTTCATGGAGTTAATGCTAAAAAATTGGATGCTGCAACTTTTCTAGAAGTCTCATAAGAGGAAATTCTCCATCATGCACGTCCACATGGCCTTTTTTGTCCTGCCATGATATAAAAGTTAAGCTGCATTAAACAAGAAGACCAACTGAAAATTAGTTGGAAGAGTATTTCAAGTTTCTCCCATCTTAAAATTATTTGTTGTTCCCAAAAAAATATTTAGTAGCTTCCTTAGTGGGTGTTTTCTGTTATGATTTAAAATTATATCTCATAAATCCCTTGAAGAATTATCCTAAAAATACAGGATGAAACACAGGCCTATTGAAGTCAATGCCAAAACTCCCATTGACTGCAGCAGAGCCAGGATTACACCCACAGTAAGATTCAAAACAAGAAATTACAAAATGTCTTTTTATTTTTATTTTATTTTATTTTATTTTTTGTAGATGTTTGATACCATTGTTCAATACCCAGTTCTTCAGTGTTTTTAGTCTTCACTTTTACCTTGTCTTTGAAAGAGGATTCAAATCCTAACTCAGTTTATAAGTGCCCTTTGATTGTATGTTTTTTGGTGCATTCCTGCTTGTATTTATAAATCTTTTATAACGCTCACACAGTATCTAGAAAGCACTCATTTCTTGCCCTTGTGTACCTAAACATTGTGCTGCTACAATTTGCATGTATATTAAAAAGCTTGATTAAGGAAACTGAAAAAATCTACTTGTAAATGACTTCAGTGATAACTGTTTGCCTTAGAGAAAAAGCACGATTCCTGTAACATGATAAGTGAATGCTTTTGTAAATGGCCCACATCTTGAATTTTAAGTGTTTGGCATGCACATGACATTTTAAGAATTTAATATTAATATCCAGGAAATAAAATGCTGTTATAATTAATACACGGAAATCTTGCTTGTGAAGTTCATCGGGCTGCTACATATGCAGCATAACCAAATCAAGGTTAAAAAGCAAGGAAAAGAAACCTTCAGCTACATGAAAGCATGTAGATTCTACTTCTTTCAAAACTTAAGAGCACCAGACTCCTGCCACCCATTTAACCACATTTCCAAAACAGTCACGTAACCAGATTTTGCTCTCAAAATGTAAATGCTGTGGGATAAATACAGAAGACACTCACACTGAGAGACAGTAGCCTGGCAAACACAAAACCCAACCAGGAAGGGGTAACAAATCCCACATGAGCACTGTGGTAAGGTGGGAACCTCCATCTCCTGCACCCCAACCTTGCGTACAGCAGTCCGGGCAGCCTGTGCCATTCTGTGCCTTCTTCCAGAGAGGTTTGGATTCAAGGGTCTGGTCTCTATTAATAAAAAACAAATAACTGAGATTGCCACACAGTTCAGTCCCATCTGCAAAAGTTTTAATGAGATTAAGAACTGCAATGAAAATGTATAATTAATTCGCCGTTTTCATTCTAGTTCTTTGTATACGCTTGCCAGATGAAAATGATAATATGATATGGTCTCTCAAGCAAGAACCTAACTGCCTCTAGCTTCAGGGTATTAGATCACTTGTTCTCACAAAAGGAGATATTAATAGTACTCATTAGCAACAGTCTGACTTTCTCTCTACCAGCCTATAATAACTCAGAAAGGACAGAGCCTATTTTACTAGTGCCTGGGCAGTGCTTATTCAGCACATTCAGAAGATGTGGCAGTGAGTCCAAGTTATTCAGGCAAAAGAAAGCACCTTTTACCCTTAACATGTCTGACACAGTCCTGGCTGTCTGGGAAAGCTCAACAGACAAGTGAAACAGCTTGTCAGCATCTTCAGCAGGACACTCTTCAGAGTGAAAATTACTTGATGACACCTAGTAGTGGGTAGCCTGCCACCAGTCTAAATTTTGTAAGAAACAAAGTCAGAATAACTGACCTCAGCTCTAGGTAGCATCATGTTTTGGATTAACATGAGATATACAGGTCCTGAATTCTGCATTTGTCCAGCTTTCCCTCACATAAATGCAGTGAAGAATCACTGCATGGCTGAGGCTGGCAGGGACCTCTATAGGTCACCTGGTCCAGCCCCCTGCTCAAGCAGGGACACACAGAGCAGGGTGCCCACAACCAGGTCCAAGTGGCTTTTGAAGATCTCCAAAAAGACTCCACAACCTCCCTAGCAGCCTGTGCCAGTGCTTAGTCACAGTCACAGCACAGAAGTGGTGGCTGGTGTTCAAAGGGAGCCTCCTGTGTTCCAATTTGTGCCATTGCCTCTGGTCCTGGCACTGGCCACCACCAAAAAGAGCCCAGCTCCAGTCTTGTTGCACCCTCCCTTCAGGTACTTATATACATTGATGAGATCCCCCATCAAGCCTCCTTTTCAGAAAGCGGTGATTTTTAGAGAGCTGTAAAAGCTTTCTAGAGCTGCTGCCTTTCTCCGGCCAATTATGAGAAACACCATTGCTCTGTGTCCTCAAGGTAAGAAAGAGCAACAGCACATTCCTCACAGAAGCTTCATATGACTAGAAATAACTTGCTCCTATGACCTCCCCGAATTAAGCCTGGTGATTTTTAGAAGGTGGAGCAGGCTCCTTATTAATTCTGGCATTTCCTCCATGTAGATCTGTAATCACTGCTTCCTTGTTTCAGACTGACAGTGTTGTTTCTGACCTATAAACTCCTAAAAGGCTTGACAAGTGTTCACCTTGAGGATTATCTCTTTCCCTGCTCTCTGGTGCTGCAGCTGAAATAATACTCCCAGAAGACAAGATACTGTTGGCATGGCATGGAGATGAAACAAGATTGGTTGGATACCTGCAGGATGAAGGTTATTGCTTTGCCATGAATGTGAACTGGATTACATTTTTAAGGATCTGTACAGGGTACCTAAACCCATATGGGGTACCTGTTACAATGAAATGGTAGATCTATCATGTTACAGAGTAATGGTCTTTATAAAAAGCACCATTGGACTCAGAAACTCCCATGCAATGCTGAATGAGAAGCACAGAAAATAAACAGCAAATTATATGGATCCCATATGCTTTTAACACCTCTGGAGAATAGTATAGTGCTTTCCAGTAGAATTCACAGAGCACTCAGTTTCTGCTGTTGCTCTTTCCCAGGAGCAAACTATGATCCCTGCTTATGCAGATAGGAACTTCCAACTCCTTGCCTGCAGGCTGGGTGTCACTAACGCAGCTTCTTGCTGGCCCACAAATATTTCTGAGGGCCTTTTGTACCTGTAGCAGTTGGACAGCCATGGTGCAGGATCAACTGTGCACAGAAGAAAGTGCCACTAAGACTGTCTCAGCCCTTCCTTTTCTCCTTGTCTACTCCCCTTTTCTTCCTTGGATATCTGGTACATGAAATCACAGTGGCCAGCATAATGGCAGCTATAGTGACAGGGTCATACATGTACACATATCTGGGATAGTAGTTTTAGCCTCTCTGTATGAGACAATTTAATTCTTGCTCTTCTCTGTTGCAGATAGTCTAGATCCTTTCCCAAGAAGTATTTGAGACAGGTGTTGTGGCAATTGCAGTGGCATTTACGGTACTGCATGGGAAATCTCACTGGTATTTCAAGCATCCCTACATTCACTAATCAATGCACATGTAAGATCCCATGGACCCTGTCATAGGGAGATAATACCTTCCCTCATTTAGATATCTGATAACCACAGCTCTGCTTGTGTAGCCATTTGAAATTGTTGAAAGGATTAATCGATAAGAACACGCTTTCATGTCTGAGCTGTGATCACTCCTTCTGAGCACACATAATGCGACTGTCAAGAGAAGCAGGGAATAGTAAAGGGCTGTTCCAGGTAAAGCGATGAGGACTGGATGGTATCTAGCCATGGGACCTTTGCATGAGGTTATAAAAGCAGTATGCAGATAGGCTAACTTTAGCCTAATGAGGTTCCTCAGTCCTCCAGGAGCACTTAAAGCTAGGTTTCTGCTCTGCTTTATCTACAAAGGCACATGACTGAGACTGTCCTTATCCTGAAGTCCACCTTGGGAAACACAAACCAGCAAACAATGGGCCAGAGTAACTTTGCAGAGCAAGTGCTTATAGCAGCCACAGTCCTACCACCAGGGACAGAGAAGACACTCACCTTTCCTTCTTCTAACACCACCTAGCTGATCTTCTCACCTGCCAGGGACTCTGCACAGTACATATAAAGTGAGGAAGGGAGCACTGACAGATGCACAGAAGATATCTCTCAGGGGCTAAAGCTCAGGTAAACATGCCAGAGCTGCTCGTTAGCTCAGGCAAAGCTATCAATGTAGCTGTGGCAACAGAGAACTTGGGGCAAGGTGCAAAGGCTGATCAAAAAGCTGACAAAATACTTGGGTAGTTAGCTCATGTCGTGTTATGTGCTATAATGGCATGGTTGCTATCAGTACCTGGGGAAGGAGCCACAGATCAAAGCTGCACAGGCTCAAGTCATTGTATGAAGCTACGCAAGGCAACAAGTTGTAGTGAGGAACGTGTGGTGAGGACAGAGCAGAAGCTCTATTAAAATAAGATGCTACTTTACGTTATACACTGTACACAGAGAGGTCCTCTGTACTCAGCAAAAGAGTATCTAAGAGATAGCAATATTGTACAAGTGCTTGCATGTCAAACCTATTTGTGTCCTTCTAGTAGAGACTTTGCTCCAGCAGACTTTTCCTCTTGGCTTTGTGGAAGGTCAGAAAAGGTAAGAGCACTTCTCAGTCCTCATTTTGTCAGCCAGTATTATCTGCAGGGGGTCAGAAACCCCCTTACATCATCTTAAACTCTTGTTGCCTTCAGAGGAATGCTCCTGCGTCGAAGGAAAGCTCAGCTGTGTAGACCATGACCACACTGATTGTGTTTCACAACACAGAGTTCAAGTTGGAGGGGAAACAAAGCAAAGAACATGTGCTCCCATCCTACCAATGGCCTCTGACTGATATGGTAGATCAGAAACAAAGTAAAAATACCAACATTTTCAAGCAGCAGCAAGTGCAGTTAGACCTTAAAATTATATTCAGGCATCCACAGTGCAGAATTAGCTTTAATATCAGAGCTGGTGAGGAGTCATAGCCCCTGTTAAGAGACCAGCATTAAGGCATTAAGGGAGATAGGGCTACCTGTAAATCAGGACAGTGGCCTCAGGCCTATATTTGTATCCACAAGTTTTTTTGTTTGTTTGTTTGTTTTTTGTTTTGGTTTGTTTTTTGGTTTGTTTTGGTTTGTTTTGTTTGATTGGTTGGTTATTGATTTTTTTCTTTTATGTTTTTTCTTTTCTTTTTTATTAGCACCAAAGCCCAGATATTCAGACATGCAGATGCTAAATTTCTGTTGATCTCTCTTTAAGGTTTCAGGCTTCAAATTTCAACATTTTGAAACCAAGTATATAAACATGTTCCTCAGCTCCCTCTAAAACCAACATTAACCTTCAATTTGCTTCCAGCTTATAAGTTACATCACACAGTGATGACAGAGTTCAAGGAAGAGGATTTGACAGGTAATAATAACATTGTGACTGTTTTGTGTTTCTGGGTGAAAAATCCAAGAACAACACGCATCAAATTCTTTTGTTTTATTGTAGTCTTTGGTCATTCTTCTATGATTGGTGAACCAAATTACACCTACAAAAAAGCCATATGCGGACTACACTAAACAAGCAAATTTAAGTTAGCATTGCATTTATAGAAATACATGGATAGAAAAAGAGAAATTGGAGCTACAGAATGAAGAGAGCATTCAACATTATCTGCTTTTCTAAATAGTTTCTAATTTAAATTAATAACTTATTTTTCTCAATATTTTGAATTTAGTATGCTCTAAAATCATACTTCCATACCATAGAAGTGTTGAAGAGTTAAAAAAATAATATATATATATATAATCTATTTTGATAACTTGTAAAAAAATGACAGTAAATGTAAGCTATAAAAATGTAAGTGCTATAGTGCTGTGAACAACTAGGTATTTTACATTTAATATTATAGATAATTTGCAGTTTGTTTTTAAAGGAATTTCAGAATCACTGGGAATACATTTCTTTTTAAAAGGTAGCAAAACTATAATGGTGAAAAGTACCTCAGAATTTAAAATGTCTTGTTATGCTGATCTTGTCAGTTTGTATGTACTGATCATGAGAACAGGTATAATATTACATGTAATGGAGAAAGAGAAATTTGCTTAAATCTGTGCTTGAGGAGAGGGGGAACAACAATTTTCATGAAGTGCTTGCTAAATACTGAATCTGAATGGCTGAAGTACTATTTTAAAAGGAAAAGACGTTATATAATATATAATAAGAATAAAAAATCTTGATTTCTGACTGAACCAAAACATTAAATGGAAGATCACTGAAAACTTTTGCTTGCCTACTGACTGATAAGTAGTCCATTAATATTTCTGGCATAAAGTCATTTAAATTAAAACCATAGTGCTGTATTTCATCAAGATTTTTTTTTTTTTATACCCAATGCCAGACACAGTAAAGTTTGAATGACAGAGCCACATCGCAGTTTTAATTCCAAGTGTAAGTTGCAGAGAGGAGCGAGTGTGTGAGCAAGAGCATTCCAACTGTGTCTAGAGTATCTGGATTGCCAGACTTCAAATCCCCAGTAAACAGCCTGTTGCAAGCCTAAAAATAGCTGGACATGTGCACGACCTGATGCAGCAGCTTTTAGAAGGAAGATTCCCAAGCAGGGGGGCAGGCAGAAGGCATTAGGAGTTCAATGAGTTGTTATAGATGATTTTCAAATCAGATTTTTTTTCTTTGCTGTCTACCTCTTTATCACTCTATAAATACTACTATGAGTCAGGACATCAATGAGACACATAGAAAACTCTGGAACACAATTTTTCCAGGATTTTGTCAGCCACACACTCAAATTAAATTTTCATCATTTTTCCCACCTAAATACTAGCAAAACTGTCATTACAGAGAAGATCTATACATTTGGGCCTAACTCTTTGACAGCTAAACACTAGTCACTTCAGGAAGATAAGGATTTATTTCCCTTCACTCTTCTGATTTGTTCTCCTGGCATCTTCCTCAGTTTCAGAGTCTCCCAGAAGAAGGTCCCTAATTCTTCAGGGATCCTCCTAGCATATACAGAAATAATTTATAGTATTGACATATGTTGGTTTGCATGAAATTCTTCCAGAAAAACACAAAGTGCCACAGGCTGTCTTAGATATTCTCTTGTAACAGCTGGCCTAACTGTACGGCATATGTGGCTTTCATCAGACCTATGCAACAGACAACTAAAACGAGTATGCTCTAGTCACAATGAGGCATACAATGGAAACGTATCCATGAGGGAATGATAGGCAGAGCTCATTAACAAAAATCATATTTTTGGCATTACACTAAAACACAACTTTACATTTCTCAGTGTATGTTAAATATGCAGGGGGAGGGGAAAATCTTCCAAAACTTTGTCATCAGCTAAATACAAGCTATTTTGAATTGTCCTTTGTGTCTTAAATCCATACCTCGTGATTTCTGTATTTGAAATCACATACCTTTATTTCTTCTTCCGGGGTAGATATAAAAATAAATACTATATTTTTAAATCATTTGTGTTAATATTGACAAAGGAGGCTCAGGATTTACTAAGAGTTTACTAAACAGCACCCACAACACCCAGACAGGACAAACCTCCTGCTCTCCATATGCACACTAGCTGGTTGTTACCCAAACTGAGGGCTGTACTGAATGTTTACGTCTGGTAGAGAGCACCACTAGCAACATCTGTCAAAGCTGTACGTTTTTAAGTGCACCTCTGTGAAATACTGGAGGCCTCCTCAAGAAATCCTTTTCCATAGCACTTCACTTCCACAGCAAAGGTCTCAGTATCAGTATGTCTTTCCCCTCCATGCTGCAACACAATGTGATAATTAACACAAAATGATAAAAAAGCAGGGTAGCAAAATACTCATTGGGCTGAGAGGCAAATGCAAACAATTGCAGCTCTGTGAAACTTATATACATGTACAGCTTATCGAGTAAGTGCATTTGAAATATGATTTATGTGTAATGCTCATGGTGTTCTTTTTCTGATTATTACTTTACTGGAATTACAGTGTAAATGTTATATAAAATGTTTTGAAGTGCTAAAATAAAAAAAAAAAAAAAAAAAGACTGGCACTTGTTATGTACTCCAAGGATTTATATTGCAAATATACGTGCATGCTGAAACAGTCATATTTCAGCATCTTATAGCACCTTACAAATGTAGTTCATCCTCTGCAAAGAATTTCATTGCATGGATGTTTTGATCTATTTATACTCATCCTGCAGCAAAGTACATTCAGGAATGACTTCCATGACTTCAGTACCTATTTTGAAAGATCTCTGTTCTGGTGCATTTATGTCTTACATACTTACATAAATCCCATATAATAAATGTCTGTAGTTGCCATGCGGCAAGTCTGTATACTAGAAGCATTATGTATAATATAGCCAGATTCTGCCACTCATTTCACCCTGCACAGAGCCAGAGGAACTTTTCTACCACTGTATGACACAGATGCTCTTAAAGGATCATCTGTCAGTATACATCGTAGAAATCTTAGTATATTCAGATGTGAATAATTATCATAAAAATTTATACAGAATTCTCAAACATGCAAAATCTTAAATCAAAACAAATTGTTTGTTTGTTTTACTTCTCAAAATCTGAAATAAACCAGTAATGTCTCTTCATCTGTGCACGAAAGGAAATCAAAGTGTTACAAACAGTAAAGACTAAGTTTTCACAATGGCTCATTTCTATATAAGAATATATTTTTGAACATTTACATCTGTGACTATTTTTTTCTTGTAAATATATTTAACTGTAAAGACAATGGGCAGGCTTCAGTGGCCTTTGATACCATAATTTGCTCTCTTCTAAGTCACAAATACTCATTTTTCTATACTGAATTGAAGTGCAGCCTGGAACATGAAAATAGTATCACTGCTGAGGGTGGGTCACACCCAAAGATTCAAATCTGTACTCATTTGAAATTTTCAGGATTTTCAGCAGATTCCAAAACCAAAAGAGATTCAAAGCCAAGCTCTCATTCAGATGAAGATCAAATCTCACTGGAACAATAAATATATCCAAACTTCTCATTAGTTTTTTCCATGATGCCTATACTTGAAGCTTTACCATAATTACTGGGTTAAGTACCTAATCTATCTCATATGGATTTGAGAATAATGTTGTGTTTTTTTTTTCCACTCATCTGCTTTACTGAAGGAAAGCACAAGAAGGAACCACACCATGAAGTTAATGTATAGTATAGTAAAGTGTTAGGATGTGATTCAAGGAAGATATCATGAAAGTAAATACAGGGAAGTTGTGAAATACGACATAGAACTGTGCTGCTAATGAGCAAATAACACTTTCTTCAGTAACTAAAAAAAATAACAAGTAAATGGAATGTCTCCACCCTTTTTCCTCCACACACATCTTTGCCTTCTAGCAAATTGCTGACTGACATTCAAACCATGCTACGCCTGGAATTACATAGTGCCCATTCTGAACATATATTCCATGTACTGACAGACATGAGTGACACAGGAGCCACAGCATCCAGAGGGACAGGGGGAACCCAGAAGGAGGTAGGGGGGGGTGGGAGGGCTTGGGGTGGGGGGGGAAGTAGATCTCTCTAGTGACTCTGGGACAGACTGAAAAATAAGGAACCCAGACATTTGCCTAGGAGGATATTCTAGATTTTCAGTACTGCTTAGGTACCTAGGATACTGCAAGTTTGCCACCTAGGCCCACTCCCACCTGAGGCACCTGCATCCTCTTGAGGACTTCTGCCAGGAACTGTGTTGTAGAAGAGTGTCGGACCTAGGTCTTGTGAAGACTTTGGCTAGCACCTTAACCGCCAGAAAATCCTTCCTCTTGCTGTTCTTTATCATTCAAATACTGAAGAATGGTCTTGTGGTTTCGCCCCAGTCGGGATCAGAAAACGTGGAGCCAAGCACCCCAGGCGTAGGCAGGTGCAACACGAATTGTAATCGGTTGAAGGCACACCCACCTTAAATCAAAGGTACATTGTTTCCTGGCTCCTTTTCCTGGCTTGGACCCTGTGCAAGTCACTTGAACTGTTGGTGCTTCTGTTTTCTCACCTGTAATTTTAGGATAACAAAACTGGCCAACCTCCCAAAGCTGTTGTTAAATTACTCCAATTCAGACACATAAAGGACAGTGAGATCGTTGGTAGGGAAGCTGTATGTAAATGTACAGTACAGTTATCATTAACATTACTTGCAGAGGATTCAGAGCTATGAATACACACAGTCATATGGTTTTATTGCTTCATTATGTAGCGGTGAATTAATTGGAGATTATTGTGGCATTAGTCTTAAACAATGTTCTTTCCAGAGTAACTAAATTGCTCAGTCAAGTGACAAAGCATACCTGAATATTTTTAAATTATTTGGGTCATTTTATCCTTCATGTAAATTAGTGGCTGTGGTTTTACATGTTTGAGAATCTGCCTCCTGAATTTTTGTTAAGTTACATTTTAATCACTGCCATCGGCAAGTACGAGATGTTCCAAACTGGTTGAAAATCCATGAAAATGAATAACCTCTAGTGTTAAGCTTCTTCCACTTCGGAGCTGCAGGCATGCCTGCCCATGTGGGATTCCTGGCAGGAGGATGGGCTATGGGAAGGTAAGTGTGCTGTGGTTAACTGGTAGGGCTGCAGCCTGGCTCCTTTCCCACTGGCAGCTCTCAGGCATTCCCGGTGCAGCTCTGTCTGATGCTGCATCACTGGTGACATCACCCCAGCTTTAGGTTGGCTGTGTAGGTTGTTATTGTTTCACCAAGCAGCCGATAAGTTCCTGAGAAGCTCAACTGGGAGGAAAGCAGGAAATGTTAGTAGCATATATGTCAGCTGGTTCCCCAGAAAAGGCATTTCTTTCCCTTGCCAAAAGTCAAAGTCTACTATATACAAAGGAGGCATTATAGCTTCTCATAAAAAGGTCACAGGAATCTTTTGTAATGGAAAGTGGTATACAGCCTAAATATAGGATCTCTCCCAGAGTTCCTATAGTGTGTAGTTTAAATTCTGTTTATTAGTAATGTGTGGGGAGGTGCTATGCTGTGCTGTACAAAACTTGGCAGTTGAAAGAGAAGAAAAACAATCTGCTCTATGCATAGCTATGTAAGTGGAAGGAGATGTCGTTTTACATATTTTAAACAGAGGAATTTTAATTCATCTGTAGAATATTCCAGGATGAGTCACTGACCTCTCAGTCTCTTATGGAAAATGTGTGGGTTTTTTTTTGTCTTCTGTCCTTCATCACAAATGTAACCTATGCACATTTGCTGAAGTGGAAATAATAGTATGCTTTCAAAATATATTATAAAAATCCATATTGTGAGGAGTTCCTGGACAGCACATGCCATCGTACAAAGATTCCTGAGTACAGAATTACATCACAAGCCATTATTGTGTCCAAATATGTAAAGATTAGCTCTTAACAGCCCATGGATCAATAATGAACATTTGAAATGTCCCTGAATACATATTCACAAGATACACTTTTGAGGCTTGACAGAGCTCTTACCCGAAGGTGAAGGAAGCTGATTAATTACAATTAACAGTAATCCTGTTTAGAAAACATGAGTCATTCAATAACATATCATATGCTGCCCAGGGAAATGTGAGTGGGGATTTCTCTCCGATCTGTCTTTTGCTGTAATGTTCGTGAAAGCTTCTCAAATCCCAATCCTACATGGTAGCCACTAAGAAAACCTCATGTTAGAAAAGCACCCTCAAGTCAACTATCCACTTAGGCAGATGTTAAAAAAAAAAAAAAAAAAGTACTTGAAGAAAATGATGGAATTTCCAAACCTTATCTTGGCCCTGCTTAATCTAAAAAACCTGCTTGGCCTTTCAAGTGTTGTTGAAAACCTGGCAGGCATCACAAAGAGCAAAGCAATACACATTAGCTGTGCTGTTAGATATTCACTTCTAGGAAGCTCTGCCCTTTTGACATTGCAGATCTTGAAATGGGGAATTAATAGCAATTTTAACATCAGAAACCTGAGCCAGCCTTTTCTATGGAATAGCTTTCCCTCTGTCTGGCTGTACTTCCAACTGCTCAGAAACAAAACAGTTCCTTATCCACCAGTACAATTTCTTTTCCGTTCTTAGTCATTATTCAAGCAACACCCCAACTCAAAAAGTGTGCAAGTTCTTATTAATAAAGATGACTTGAAGAAAAGCAGCTTTTGCTATCAGATTTATTTATTTATTTTAATGGTAAGAAATCATTAACTTTTATAGTTTCAGCTCATATTAGTGCTTGAGCAAGATGGGGCAGCTATGACTTCTACCGGGAACATTGCAAAGCACTTGCAGAAGGCACTCATTCACATCTTGTTTATTCTTTATTTAGGTATATTTTTACACACGCACATATATGTGAACATACATATTTGAATTATACCAGATCTGTGAGGGAAATACTGAATAACAACAACAAATAGATTTTCAAGGCATGCATTTCTAAATTGCTATACTAGTTAAACAGAAGCCTACAGAGAAATCATACTAAAAAGATATTAATATGAAGAATGTGTTCTGCTGATCATGAAACCCCACTGTATGTTCATCCTACATTGCTGAAGTAGCTTACAGTTACGATACCAGTGATTCTGACATTACCTGACTTATACCAAGAAAAGAAACAAATAATGTTACAGACAACTGAGGAGACATTTTTAAAGAAAATATATGGTTGCTCTAGGCCATGATTCTGGTGGGGTAAGATTCCTCTCCTTATTTTTGCTATCTTAAAGCGAATTGTCTTATCTAAACTTGTCACCTCACTTCTCTCTGGGGAAGTCAATGAGGAAGCAGCAATTCATCTTATTCTATAATAACTGTCTAAGGTAGGTAGGATGAGTTGCCCTTTATAGGCATCTCATTCTTTCCATTGACTGCAGAGAGCCAAGATAAATTATTTAGATTTGATCTTTAATTTTTAGGTGATTAATGGTCAGTAAAAAAATGCCACCTGGCTCCCATGGGAGAAGAGACAAATCTCTCTCTGTGAGGCCTGCAGAAGGGATGAAGTAACTGAGAAACTGGAGACAGGAGTCCATAACATAGCTTTCTTCAACTGAGTCTGGAGGGAAGAAAATGTCTGAAATGTCCCTTTGCCATAATTTGGATTTCCCATACCATCACTGCCATCATACACTACCGACTTGGTAATTGGTGACTTGGCCTTACTTTGGCTGAAGAGCTTTGTTGTTTCAGCTATCCCTTACATAAAGAAGCTCAATGGATTCTTAGAATTATCCTGAGTCCAATAGAGCTGTGATACTAAATAAAGTCAAGGATTAGTTTACTAAATAAGAATTTATTTGGGTACATTGATGGAGTCCCTAGCCCAATCAAGGTGTCACTTATAAATCGGTAGACTTCAAAGTAATTAAAAATGATAATAAATACTGTAAAACTCTATTGCAGTCAGCTGCAATTTGTACAAAATTCTTGACTACCATTGTTTATGCAAAAAAAAAAAAAAAAAAAAAAAAGTAGAAAGAATTGTTTTTGATATCTAAATCTCTGTTTAATATCTGTTTTCCATTTCTGGAATGTAAAGCAAAGATATTAAGTATCCCATTAATCTAAAACCAAGCTACTGGGAAAGAATCCATGAAAAGCAAATGCTGTAAGAAATACAAAAGCTGGCTTCTCTCTCTAATTAAGAATTTTCTAGTCACATCAAAATAGTTTTGTGTGGTTTTTTTTTGTTTGTTTTTGTTTTTTTTTTGTTGTTGTTGTTGTTGTGTTTTTTTTTCTAAACAAAGTAGTACTTGCTCATCTTTAATCTAAATGTACACCAAAGGTGTTTCGATTTTTTTTCTTTACCTCAGAAACATACACTTGTGGCATGCAAAGATGCAGTTAGCCATTTTAGTTGGTTTCATTTCTGAATGAGACATTTATTCCGTGGGACATGAAAAAAGTATTTATCTTAAGCATATAATAATAAATTATTTAAATAATAAATAAAGTAAGGGTTAATTAAAATATTGTTGAGAAAAAGTGTGTTCGTCGTTCTCAAACTGTTGTGAATGACTGAAAAAACTTCGGTTATTAGTAATTTGGGACCAGTGTATCTCATTGACTTAAGTAGTATCTGACATATGCTCTTGAAGAGGGTATATATATATATGCAAAGATATTTAAATGACACCACACATCTGTAACTAATAGGCAATGCAAAGTGTGTTTCTGCACAGCCAGCCCAGGCTGCTTTGAGGTTGCCAATGGAATCACGTGCTTGTGCAGAATGTCAACCGCTGGAGGACATGGGGAAGATGTGCTTTCCCCTTTTGGGGGTACCTTGCACCCACACTGAAAGTGGGCTGTTCTCATGTGTGCTGCATGTCTCCAATTGCAGGCATAAGACAAATATGTACTGAATCAGTGACTTCTCCAGTGGTAAATAGCTGATGCAGATGCACCCAGTGAGTGCAGGAAGCACCTCCTCATGTCCACTGCCAGAAGCTACCAAGGAGGCAACTGCAAGGAGGGACTAAGCTCCTTGTAAACTCTGGCTATAAATTTAATTTCATGTTATGTTAATGAAAAAGTAATCAGGTGCTATGGGGAGATCCCAATGTAAAGCTCTTCTGTTAGCTGTTAGCAGAGTACTTCCACAAAAAGTTATGTTTCAAAATCCACTCAGGTGAAGTATGTATAGAAGTCATAAATATGACAAGAATAAATAAATAAATAAATAAATAAATAAATAAATAAATAAATAAAAGCTCTTAAAATGCACCTTCCACATAAGAAAGGGGTTGAGCATCAAGCAGCAGTACAAGACACTACATACTAAGTAAAGAAGGGCTCAAGCGAGGGAAATCTTTTTCAGAAAGGAAGTGGGACTTATCAGAACAATCCATAATGACACTCGGTTTTGCCCTGTTAGGATCAAAGTGGTTCTTCCCAACTGCAATACTTAAAATAAATGAAGTATTCTTTCTTTTGACCTCTCTTTTGTCTATTTTTTCAAACCTTCTTACCCAATAACTTTCACAATGCCTGTACTTATCAAATAAAAAAACATGGTACTTTCCAGCAGTTTCCAAAGGACCTTTATCCTGTCTGTCAGTACAAATGACTACCCCACTCTACAGTTTTCTTTCATGATTTTTTTTTTTTTATTGGCTACTGTCTGTGACAGGATACTGTGGTAGAAGGATCTATGGTCATATTCAGACTGGCTGTCCATATACTACATTCTTATGAGAGATATGCAACATTTTCATTTAATGATCTTGTCCAAATTTATAAAGCTGCATCCCACAAGTATGCAAGTTACAATTTGGATATGACTTAATATATGGAGCCAATAAATCTGATATATTTATTTATTTTATTAAAGTGGATGATGGCCAATTTTAAACGCAGAGCTTTCAATAGAAAATTCATTGTAGTTATTACTATAAATAAGTAAAATAAATAATTACCTTTACAATCTATTGATAGGAGTTTTGGAGATCAAAATGTAATAATCAGAAATTGGTAGCAATTTCATTTGAGCAGGATAAATGAAGATAAAAAATATATATGTTATTTATTTGAAATAAATTGAAGTAATGAGAATATAAATAATATAAAGGTTTAAATGGTCCTATTTTTTATTTGGTAATTGATTGACAAAGAGATGATGGAAATACATGGATAATATTAAGTGGAAATTAATTGTGAATGCAGAGAAGGAATAACTTAAACAAAGGCCTGCTAGATGGCCTCAGAAGGTGATCTATTGTCATTTACTGAACAAGGCTCTGAGAAATATAGCATAACTTCAAAGTTGGTCCTGTTTTCAGGATGTGATTGAACCAGAGGATTGCCAGCAGTCACATCCTGCCCAAATTATCTTATGATTTTATGTTCCTATGTCTCTCTCCCCCCGCAAAAATAGGAAGAGGTGAGGCGTTGTGAGTAGTTAGAATTGCATCTCTGCACCTTCTCCATAAAGGACTGAGAAGAAAGCAGTACCCATAGCAGTACCCTGTAGTACCCATAAAGGGATTTGATGTTACGTAACACACCTGAAGATGTCTATGGGTTGAGGTTTGACTGTGACCTGACCAAAGAATGAACAACAAAGAGCAAACTGCTCAAATCCATCAACACTGAGGTACTTTCCATGTTTGTAAACAACTGCAGAACTTTGAAGTAAGCAGAAATCTGAAGGTCCTAACCAAAGGGATATTTGAAGCTTTGGCACACCTGTAAATGGGAAGAGAATGAGTGTGGGCTTTTAGATATTATTTTTCAGGTTTCTTATACAAAGATGTCACTTTCTCTTGAAATACAGCAGCAGTTGGTGGTAGTGGTGATGTTGGTAGTGTGATTACTCTTTTTAGAAGAAAAATGTGATGATTACAGCTCCTTCCCTTTTTCTGGGAAAAAATAAAAATAAAAATAACCTTAGCTATAACACTTTAGTTACTGGATAAAAGAGAAACTATTTTTGTCATAAGCTATAGAATTCACGGTTTGTTTTTCTCATAACTGAGATGGAAATGGTCTTGTTCAGGGGCTTAGGTTTGATGTTTTGAGAACTGACAGTGGTCTCCTGTGCCTAGGGAATTCAATGGAAGCTACAAGCAGATAAATCACCCAAAACAACCCAATAAATAATTATTGCAAAAATTTATTCACAGACAAAATAGGATGTTCAACATTAAGATCAATTTGACTGCAATGTCTCATTTTTGATAAAAGAGGAAAAAGAAACAGAAAAAATATAACTGGCAATATTTCAGAGTGGAAGAATGGAAATATGTAGGGGTTTTTGGTTTGTTTTGTTGTTGAGTTGTTTTTTGTTTGTTTGTTTTGTTGTTTTATTTGCATGGCTTAATTCAAACCTAAATAACCTTGAAATGTAGAGAACCTTGTACCTTACATTTTTAAAAATATAATGTCTACAAATTTCTGTGTAAAAACAGCATCTGGTGATGGTGACTCTCAGTTTTGCATAATATCTCTTACAAACTATGACAATTAGACAAATACTATGAGCTTTGTCTTGATTTTTTTTTTTCTTTTGGTTAATCAAAACAGAAGTTCCTGATTGTGATTCCTCTGCTCCAAGATACAAAACTTTGAGGAGCAGGTTGTATTTTCAAGAATATTTTCCCTTCCTTATCCCTTATATAAACTCTTTCTGGATCAAAAACAATAGCCTTTCTTTTCTGAAGTCAACTGTATATGGAATATTCAAAATATTCCCTCAGCATTAAAAAAATAAAATCAAATCAAAAGTTTCCGCTCAGTGAAAAGGCACTTATAAACTCAAGTCAAAGAGAAATATTTGACAAATGGGGTAGGCTGAAGAATACAACTCCTTGGGTTTCAGCCTTTTGCAAAGCACCAGCATCACTTTGTGATTTAAATGGATAATGAAAAGAATAGCTGAATGGAGCCCCTGATAAGGAGTTTATGGAACCCCTAAAGGGAGCAAAGCAATTGCAAACACTCGTGATTGATTAATAAAGGACTTCAGGAGATTTTACTTCCCAGTGCTCTCTCAGCATTATAAGTTACAACAAACTGTCCTCAGGTTGTGTGTCTTTATATTTAATATGAGGAATGTATCCTGAATAATACCATCAGTTAAGTAGCTGAGGGAAATACTACCAAATACAAAAAAATGCACAGGAATCTAATCCTAAATGTGACAAATCACTTTATAACTTAAATGATTTTCTTTTCTACAGGAAAAATATCTTTAGGATTTTAATTGTTTGGATCTAGAAAATCAGGAGAGGTCTTCTTCAATCATTCCATCTGGGTTTTGCAGTAAAACTCTGGGGGCATAGTGCATGGATCTGCATTGCTCACTGCAGTGTGGCAAGCAGCACAAACCTGCCCAGTGACATAGTGAAGCACTCAGAGGCAGTGCTAAGTCAGGACCTGAAAACAGTACAAATCTGTTAGTACAGACAGTTTGTGTTTATTTATTTTATTCATATTGGTGAACCAAAAATGAATTTAATGGAAGTTATATTAAAAGAATCAAGAATCTCAGACTTTCAGATTGAAGTATTGGTGTGACTGTGTGAAAAACAATTATTTTTCAAGACATCAAAAACTATTACTTTTCAAGAGATCAAAAACAATAAAATTTATTAATTGTCTCTTGTAAAGAAAGAAAGAAAGAAAGAAAGGCATCTTTTTATGCTTTATGTAGCTTGTTTGTTTCCTGCTTGGAATTTTCATAAATTCCCAAAGGTGTTTGGAGCTCCCTTGCCACATTATAGCAATGAAAAAAATCAACCTACACATCTCAAACTTTATCCAAAGGCACTTCTTCCTCTGTGTCAGGAAGGAGTGGGAAGAAGGGGAGTTAACCAGATTAATGTTTGTCTAGCTAGCAGAATGCTTGTCATCATTGATCAGGACCCTAATTTATGTGACCACATGAGAGATAGAGACTCTCAGTCAGCAACACTCACTCACTACTGGAAGAAGACTTTGGCCAAAATTCAAACCTATTTTTTTATTTCTGAAAATACAAATACAAGTTCCAGTGGGATTTCCCTGCTGAATAACAGTGTAGCGAGAGAGGGAGGTAGGACCAAATCAACATAGCTAGAAAACCACATATGGAGGGATTTACCATAAGCACTGTAACATCCAATGAAAACTCCTAATGTAAAGAAAAAAAATATGTGGATTATTTCTTATTAATTATGCTTCGATTTTATGGAACATTCAATTTCTATGACATTTCATAATATTAAGCAAAGAACCAGTTGATTGTGCTCAGTTTTCTTTATTTGAATTGGAGATAAATAAAGAATAACATGCCTGAGGAAGAAGGCATGAAAAGATGAAATTAAATTTGACTCCAGGGCTGAAGTTCTGCGTGAAAATAGACAAGGAAGGAAGGATAATGTAAATCATTGAAGGTTCAAGGGAAAGTAGATCACCAAGGCTTGAGGGCTATCCTCCTAGGTGGGAAGAATTGAAATGAAACCTGGAGACTGGTTTCACAGGAGGGAGAGATGGAAAATGGTAAGCTTTCTGATGCATCTGTGTGTAAATGCAGTGACAGTAACTGTTAAAGGAACAGAAGGGTCATGACTATGTGTCAGAAGATACAAAGCATGAAGAATGAAATTTGTCTCACTAAAAATCTCTTTAAAAATCTTTGAGTTAGTCATTCAGATTCCCTTTATAGTCAATAAATACTTCCAGAGAGTGAGTCACCTGACCTAATTTAGACGTCTATCTTGAGATGGGATGAATCACACACTCAAAGTGTCTATTGATATCTATTGACTATAAAAGGAAACAGGACTTGCTTAAATGGAGAAATCTACATTGCAGATGAAACCCATCCTTAGTTGTTTTACAAAGTAACTTAATAAACACCATGAAAATCCATTCTTTCAGGGCAGGCATCAAACACACTATGTTCTTATCATGAATGTAGAGAATATGGTATTCCCCCTCCACCCACAACCCCAAATTGGAAATAAGATTATTAGACTGGTTTATAGGATAATCCCTTATTGAGTGAAGGAGGAGGAGCCACAGCAAGGAATGTTGCTCTGCAGAAAACTGCTGTTAATGACAATAAATGGGATGATTCAGAGGCCCTGATTAAAAGACATAAGTAAGATGTGTTGGGCAGAAGAGAGAAGGAGCAAATAATCTCTCTTCACTTTGGAATGTGGGATGCCAAATCTAATCAGAGAGTGATATCAAAGTGTTAAAACTTTATTAAAAGCAGAATCTAAACAAATGCCTTTCTCCCCTGCTTACCCTCCCAAATTCCTTAATGGAGAGTTTAAATGAAAATAAAAGTTCAAAATAAGTTCAGTCACTCTTAAGAAGCTCTCATATCTGAACCTACTGCAATGAGAGTAATTTGTTATATATTAACTGGAATCTTTTAAAAGCCAAATCTTAGAAAGGGGTTGTTCATACTGGGAGAAATTTACCACATATGGCTAATATCCCACAATTTTAGATATAATTTGTTATAATTACACTCACAGGATATTGAATATAATTTGTGTTTTTAAAACTTTGAATGTTCTCATCTCTGTATTCTCACATATACACTGTGCTCTCATTTGAATTAATTGGATGAAAATTTCACAACTGACTTCTGTGGGGACAGGTTTTCACTCCCTATGAGGCAATGCTGAATCTGCTGCATCTACAAGCACAAGACTTCTCTCACAGCTAAGACCCCCCACCTTCAGGAAGATTTGACCCTGTGTGCAATACATCAAGTAGAGGCATTGATTTTTTGTCTGCCTTGGTTAGAGTCTGCCAGGTCTTGATGTGGGAGTCCTGTTGGAATTTCAGATGCTTTTGTATGTTTCTGTGATTAAACAGTTAAAAACTACATTTCCATATTTTGTTCAGCCTTTCTCAGGTAAATACTTCCTGTTAATAACAGCTTAAAATTAGATAGGTACAATATGCTCTGCCTGGGATCACCCCTCTTCCTTGGGGAACCAGTGGCATTTTCAGTGTCCAGCATGTGGGTTTTACTGAGCTGTAAGAATCAGTTTATTGACTTATGCAAGGTAAACAGAGAACCAGTTTATTTGTTGAAGGTATCCATGATACAACTTAAAATAGAGATATCAACATCAAATACTTCTATTAAACATATGTTGTACTCATAAAAATTATGTCTACAATATAATATAGTTGCATCACTAATGACTGCAACTTTGTTTCACCTAGTAATGTACAAGAATTTTTTGAACTGGGTTATGACTACATTATTGATACATCAGCAGTACAAACCCAGCCAATATGCAATAGGTTAAATGAGGCATAAGGTAAAAATCACCTTTTAAAACACCAAAACTCCAGGGAGGCTAAAACATGGAAAGATCTACATAAGTCTTGCTTGCATAATTAATGGGAAGGTTTAGTATCTTCTCCATTAGAGCCAATATGAGGAATACAAAGACAATTTAAAAACAACCAGGGAAACATTTAAATGTGCTCTGCATTCAGCCTTAGTGTGGAGATTCCAGTGATCTTAGAGTGCATTTCTTAGTTTAACATTTGTTTTGCTAATTCCTTCGTGTCTCCATGGATTGTATTTACTGTTCTGTTGCTAATGCATTTTAAAGCTTTAAAGCTTTTAACCTTTAATCTCCACTTATTCAAGAGAGGTTAAGTGATCTTTTTCCTAACCTTGTGTCCAAAAACAAGTCTTCAATCAAACATTCTTCTGAAAAGACCACACTCACACTTACCTATATCCTCATAAGCTTCCTTTTAAAAGTGGAATCCTTTCATAATGGTGATTCATAAGAAACATATTAAACAGCTAGTGCAGAATTGAGGAGAAAAATAAACACTGGGGCTTTTCCTCTGTCCTTTTATATTTAAAGAGGGAGATGCAAAGCACACTTGATGGAGAAACATAAGGTGCTTCATAGAAAAATGGTATTACATTTATTTGAAGTACTGCAATACTACTACTATACAGTAATACATAGATTATACTGAGATAAAAGCAGAGCTTCAGGGAAAAACAGGGAAAAAAAAAAAACACACAAAAACAAACAAACAAGCAAACAAACAAAAACACATAAAATTGGACATGCTGTATCAAGGCAAATATGTTTTTAAACAAATCAACCCCAGAATTAGTTTTGTCAGTATAAGAACTGAGTTATAAATAACTCAATAAAAACTTCAGTATTTAGCATCATTCTTAAACATTCAGTCTGTTTTTCCTTTGGCATTTCTCCCTGACTCAACATCCAATATACTAGTTGCGCCTTCTGGATGTGTCCTCAACTTTCTCTTTATAAAGTGGGAGACTGGAATACCAGCTCAGAGCAAATGCCCAACCTTTAGACAGATGAAGTTAGGAGTTCATGTTTAGATGTTTAGCTACCTCACACAACAAGAAGAGGCATTTAGATGTACCTGAAAAATCTGGGTCTAAAATGAAAGTATGTTAGAGTTGTAAGTATGCAAGTTCCATACTTTTGTTCTTGCTGTGCATGGGTAAATATTAATCTAACAATAGCAGAAACAGAAGGCCTGTAGAAGATGAAATGTAGGCAGGAAGCCCTACAGCTCCTCCAATGATTCTCTTATTGGGAAAACAAACAAACAAACAAACAACAAAACTTCCTTTCAGAAAAGGGGTTTACGGAGTAGCTAATTCCAATTCTCATTCACTCTTTGTCCTCTAAGCTGAAACTCTCAACCAAGTTCCCAGCTAGCAAGTATGCAATTTGTTAATGGAAGCAAATTTCATGATTCCACCATGAAATTTCTCTTCTGAAAATTTCTATATTCTCCAACATTTTATATTAAATTGCATAGAAAACAGAGATGACATGGAAGTATCAGTTTCGAGAGATGCTGACATGCTGTTTCATCCTATGTGGATTATTAAATACAGATAGTTTCTGTATTAAAGTGAGGGGAAAAAACATAAGAAATCCAGATTAAAAAGGCCGTGAAAATTGGGACTTTCAATCATCAGAGACATATCCAAAACTGTTTATTGTCTGTTGTCTCTAAGCAAATCATATATCAAAATATTGCTTCAGTTTCAAAAGTTTAAGCTTGTTTCCTGACTATTTTCTTCACATGGTAAAAACCTGGGGGAAATTTGATACTAAACTAGTTCAGTAACTTGTGGAAAGTGGAAAGTGGAAATGCAGTTGTACTCTCAGATGATGTAACAACATACATATCATGCTTTGTGACATTGCATACCAGCAAATACCTTTTTTCAGTGTCCAACAGTATAAAAAAAAAACCTTTAAAGGAATCTTGCAGCAAGTCTGTTCAATGATAGTATTCTAGGGTGTTTCTTTTTTCGTTTTAGTTATAATTATAGCAATTGCCTTAATAAAAGGTTCTGAGGTAAGGACTTGTGCATGCCATTCACTCAGTGCCGTGTTTAATTCCTATCACTGTTCAATCACTTGTTACTTTATTTTTAGGGGCAAATTTATAGCAAGCTGCTGGATCACATGTACCCAAGTATTTGAAGTATCTGCAGCTGCTTACATTGCAGGAGATCCAAGCTGCATTCCTGTCATGAATCATAGATTTGTGAGGGCAGAGCCACAAATATATATTAAAAAATGCAGCTTACACTGCTGGCAATCAAATTTTAAACAACCTTCCTAAAGGATCCATAGTGCCAGAAGAGCCGGGGCTCTCATTCACGCTGGTTATGATCTCTTTCCTGATATACATGACATGCTTAGGTACTCATTAAGAGCTTCTACTGGAATGTTTACTTGAGAAAAACAATAATCACCGTGTGACTGTAGGTAGAAAGGTTAATTAAAAGGTAATTAACAGAAAATCATTCAGGACCAACTTCCCAGGGGGCTCCATTTTCAAAAGCATAGGCACAATGGATTTAGTGCGCTGTCATTTATGTAGATTCTTTCCTTCAGGATTTGCTTGTGCAAACAGGACTTGCATCTATAATTTGAGTCACTTCTCTATATATGAGCACGTCATCAAGTGGCACTTTTATGTTACTGGTGGTGAAACAGGTGAGATGGGAAAGCTACCCTTAGAACAGTCTGTCTGTGGTACATCTATGTAACAGTGAATATCTCTACATGTGAGTGGGCTTGGACAGTTTAACTCAATCACATTGTCTTGTATGAGAATGTTGACAATTGCCAGATTATTCTGAAAGTATTTGGGACTAAAAAGTCAACTGATTTTTTGACTAGATAACAGAAATGAGAGTGATTTCTGTTAGTCACTAGTTTGTGACTCAGCTTTAACTTCCAGTCATGAAGAAAAAAAAAAAAAAAATGACACAGTTATCAACCCAACCAGTACAAATAGAGTTAAACAAACAGTTCAGGAAAAAATGTAGTCTGAAATTAAGGTTTTCCATCACTCTTTATCACTCTTTTTTTTTTTTTTTTTTTTTTTTTTCATTTCATTTACAGACTGTAATAATTTTGGAGGGAAAGAGGGTAAGTTCACGTATGAGTCACTATGGGAGAGGGCAAAACTGCTTGCATAGTTTGAAAAGTTCTCCATATAATAAGATTAAAATAATAATATGAGCTTGTTCATATAATGAGTAATAATTATAATATGAAAATGAGAACTGGTTAGAATCCTTTGTACTGTATATTAAAAAATCTGTAATTTCATTATAAAAGACCAAAAGTCTTAAATACTATGTACACACATAAGGCAGATGAGACTTAGATTGTCACAAATTCCAAGCTAAGCAATAGCTATGCTTGCGAACTACTATTTGAATTTCAAGATTTATATATATTGCTCTCCAATATGGTTACAAAAACACTTGTCCTCAATTTCTGTCATATTTTCCACGTCTTTTGTCTCTTCCTGCTTTTCTTTCCTAACCTACAATGCCATTTTAATGTCTCAAGCTTTTCCTTCCAAGCCTTTTATTTTTACAAAACCAAACAGCAGCAGCAACAACAACAATAAAAAACACAAAGCATTCAGTCCCTGTTAACTTATTAACAAAATGTAATTATCTCATTACCTGCATTTGTTCCACCCTTCAGCAGGAGATATGTACAATTTCTTGAAGAAGGGAGAACATCCTGGTAAGAGAAAACTGAGGAATAGGGAAGAGGATTTTCATAAAGCAATATTCTGAGAAGAAGAGAGTAATGCTTTTTTTCACACTTTAAAAGTCTCTGAAGTCCTTGCCCAAGTTCAGACAGACTGAAAATGTACCACTTTTGACATGTACCCATATAATAAAATTAATGCTTCAATATTTTTCTGGGATTGTTACCAGATAGACACAACAGTAGTAAATCTGATAGCAAGAGGACAGTCTCTCTACATTATATGATCACAGTGGGCAAAGAGCGCCTGAGAGTAACAGTGGACTGTGAAGGAACCTAAGCTTTTTGATATATATATATTTTTTTTGGTGTATGCCTTATCTATGTTACAGAAGAATGGGTAGTTATGAGTTCAAACAAATACCATTTCTGAGCTGCAACTTGTCATCTGAGTTTAACTTCCCTCTAAATCAGCTATTTATATGATCCCTTAATGTTGAGTTTGGAGATAAGGGCAAAATGTAGAATGATTTCTGTTTAAGAATGGCTGTCTTTTTTATTTCTGAATTTTATTATAACTTTTTATACCAGGTTCTAACGGCACAGACATCTGTTCAGTGTCCATAAAACACTATCAAATAATGATAAAACTTTATTTATAGGTACTGTAAAAGTTCTACCTGTAAAAGTGTTTTCTGAGAACAATAGTGTATTACTGCCCAATCCGTGCTGACCAGCACCTCCCCATTTGCCACATTTGGTACATGTGTGCGTGTTTACATGGACACATGCAAAAGCCCTGAGATTCTTTGCCTTCATGAGAAGGCTGAGTGCAAGCCAGCTCTGCCTGGAAGCTTTATGGCCCTGTTAGCATGAAGTGCTTCTGAGCTAAAATACCATTTCTTGTGCAACTCTCTTTGCCATGGAGATAGTCTCTGTTGTTAAAGAACAATATATGATTCTACAGACTTTCCTAAGATTATTGTTTTGGATTGATGACAGTGCCTAAAGAAACACATGATATCATTTCCTTCAAATTACTTATAAAAGTTTGTTCAAATATTTGTTAAAGAATCGCAGTGCAAGCATTTTCACAGCTAATTTGAAGTCTCTTTGATTTCTCTTCTCTTCAAAAATGTTGCAGTTAATCAAACAGCAAAAGCAACACCATATGTTTAATCTCAATAAAATTAGAGAATAATTTTGTGGAGAACAAAAAGAACAAAGACATAGTTAATGCAACTGTCCTAATTTAGACTGCAATGTTACCAGGACAATGGCCTCTTTTCTGAAAAATCTCTAACATACCTATGATACCTTTTCCTCCAGTGTGGCTCAGACTTCTGGCTTCTACTACAGTACAAGATACATTTGTTAGAAAGAAAACCACAAAAATCAGAATATGCCGTTGTAAAATTCCTTAACAAATACATTAATTATACTAGTTTCTTAGTATTACTATGTAGGAAAAAATGCAAAAAGTGATAATGAAGGAATAAATTAAATCTTTTATTGTATAAATTCACAAAAGATCATTTTGCTGTGTATGATGTTTAGTCAGACTAAAGAACTATGCATTTTCAAATCCTTGATTCAGTCTTTGTATTTAAAGTAAATGATCAATCAGTGCAGAAGTGACTAAAAATCAATAAAACAAATACATTTTCCTTGTAACTTGTCCAAAGGTTATGATTTAGTTACAGTGCAACTTGAGTTCTTGGCTTGGTTACAACTTGTACAGCAGTGTAACGTCTTTTTATTGAGCACAAACTATGTGTAGCTCAAGAACCAAAGAGGTGGGGATTTAAAAATGCCAAGTCCAAAAAACAATTCTATGTTGATGGGCTTTACTACACCAATTTCCAATATTGTGTCTTGATCTGAAGTAAATAATTTTCTTTCCATTGGCTGCAGTCAGTATTGAAACAGGTTTTTGAGATTTCATATGATTAAAAACTAGTAATAAAGCCTACATATGAGAAACATGAATTTGCCTGATATATTCCTTATTTGATATTTTTCTTGATGACAATGACACTTTCTTGCACAGAATGCATGCAGAAAAATTGCATAAGGAGTAACTCATTCCGAAGACGTATAATCCAGATTTTCCTCAAAATATTCGTAAAGCAGACCTACTGCTCCAGTTGTTTAAAAAGTCATCCTTTCATGGAGGATATTCTTGTCTATGAGGAGAATTCCCTAAATAGAAGACCTTAAAGATCAAGCCTATTCAGGTAATATCCTCTGTGCTGTATATGGATTTATGTATACTGTATACACACACATGTATACACCAAATGTAAAAGGCCTCCTCCTAAAATCAGTTCTAGCTCCTGGCCTGGGAAGGCTGGCTAAGGGCAAAGGGAGAGGGAGAGAGATTTTGTTACCATGTGCATAAAAAAATTCTGGCACCAGTGCTTGCAACCGCAGAACAGAACAGAGTAATGATAGTTTACATTTTTTAAATTTCCAGGAGGACATATTTAGCATCCTATGGGCTTATCACTTAAAAATATATGCTGCCATCCACTCCTTAAATAAAATTCCTACTTTTAATAACTTCTGCTTTGACCCTGCAAAATAGACAATGCTATAATCAATTATCCCCAATGCCTTCCGTAAATCTCCCCTAAAATATCACTTCAGTGAAAAAATAGAATCAGGATTTTGAAAATATCCCAAGTGAAGAAATAAGTGTCTGGCACACATTGAAATCAGAATGTATTGGGCATCGATTTCTATATGCACCCTCACTAATGTTAGTTCCTACCAATGAAACCACTGAATATTCATTCACTGAATTGTGAAGAGTCCAGAAAGTCCAAAAAACGCCAGCCTGGGAAAATGGAGAAGTGTATGTATTCTTGGGATCTGTTTTTTACCCTGTCATTCCTTAGTACAGAGTATAGTTCACGTAGTTACCTTGTCAACTAAAAGACAGAGATACTGGAAGTGATTTGCATTTGGAGACTCTCACTGCCCGCTTAAGATGAAAACTAAGACTTGTTTTCTAAGCAAATGGTAGGAGGATTCACCTGAGAGATGAAGATATTCAGGTACAAATTTCCTACCTGAGAATACTTTTATACCAAATAAAATAGCTGTGTCAAGAGGAGCTGAAACAGAGAAATTCAGCAGAAAGGGGCTTTTTGTTAGGCATGTGGGTGGCCTGGATCCAACCACTACACTAAATCAGGAAATAAACTGTATCATGCTCACCTTGCAGAATAGTTTCATTATTAGTGTACAGTACAAAAGCATACCCTGGTTATATATTTTGCTGTACTTTGACCATGTTTACAAGATTAGGCCCAAGATAATCCTAATTTGAGAATTCTGATTAGGTTTAAATTTAAACAGCTTCTGTGCCTATGCATATTTGGGCTTTAAATAGATTTTCAAGCTGATCTCCAATAAGTATTTGTTAGAAATACTTATTATTTCTTATTAATCTTCATTTATACATACTCCTTATGGTGCCCATTTTTGTCATTATGGAACTGGTAGTTCATCAGGGAGACATGATTACTAACATGAGATGGGGAGAAGAGAAAAAGATAGGCGTGCCGGGATAAGTGAAGCAGCTAAATATGGAGCTTCTTATATCCCATCTCTTGCTTTGGCCTTTGTACACTCTGTGACGTTTGAAATGAGAGATCATGGTACATTCTTAAAGCATCTTAACATGGGCCAGCCAAGTGTCAAAACAGAGAACAGAAAACAGAGCAATGAATCACATAGGTTGATACGAAAGTGTTAAGATTTTTAGTAAAAACTATGCCAACATTCTAAAAACTGAAGTCTAGGCTGTATGATGTCCCTTTTTGTTTGTTTGTTTATTCCTGTATTTGTAATCTGTAAAAATATGTAATGCATTTTGGACCCCGGCTATTTACTGTACTACAGTGCAGTAATGAATTTGGAAGAATGCATAGACGATTTTAAAATTACATTGACTAGACTTGGCATTCCTGAGAAGCCATCTGCCAAATCAATTAATGACTCTTTGGACGTGGAGGTTGAGACATTGATGGCATTTCTTCCCAGAAGATGGTATGAAAGAGACATTTTAGGTCTTTGCTTTTTGCCCCACTCTGCCTGGAACAGGGAGAGAATTGGAAAGTATGTGTCCCATATATTTAAAGTATATAGTAAGAAGCTTTAAAAAGATAATGAAACTTTAGGAAAATTTAATAGCAAGTAAAGATGAAATAAAATAATGTGACTTAAAATGAACTTGGATGAGGTAAGAGAAAATTGGTATCTACTAAGGAGTGAAAATACAGAAGATAAAATATTTGAAACTACATCTTTGGCTTGGTTGTCTAGTTGGTATCATACTTTTTTGGCACATTAGGTTTTTGTAAGCACAGATTAATATTCTGAAGGGATCTGTTCCATTAAAAGGCTCTGAACATGAATTGACTTGCTATAATAGTACAGATGCACCTTTCCACATTATCCTGAATTGAATAAATAGCAACCATTTCTTTTCATTAAAAAAAAAAAAAAAAAAAAAAAAAAAAAACACTATTATTCCTCTATTTCAACAGTCCCCTTACTTTCCTGTATTGTAAGTCATTTTAGTTATTCTGATGAGTCAGAGGGTTGTGCTGCCAGGAGATTCTGTTGTATAGCCAATGTATTATTCTGCAACATTTCATTTAATTTTCTTTTTGTTACAACTTTGCCTACAATAACTTTGGCCCACTTAGTCCTAGATTTGTCCTGTCCAACTTTCCAGCACATAACTGACATAGGAAGTTAACAGCTTTAGGCTTCCTGAGTATGCTATACGCACTTTCAAAGTTAAATTCATCTTGACACACACCCAATGCTCCCTATTCTCACTTCATTAAATACTGAGAAAGCCCCAAATGATTGCTCTATAGGTACCTCAGGTGGGATTAATTTAGGTTCTGAGCTCTCTAATCAGTACTAAATCACTACTTTTAAAGATGAACTGACCTTCATGCAGACACCATGGCTCTGATAGAAAATATACTGATGAAATAATTAAATATAGGGCAGGCTTGGTGTTCATAATGGTATCTACAACCTTTAAACCTATGCACCCAGAAGTCATGGCATAAGATAGAGGATGAATGGAAAGTGTTTACTGTTAGCCTGGCTACAAAAAAATTTACTAGGTGAAAAGTATATTGAAAGTATATCTATGGGATATGCAGCCCGACAGATAAAAATCATGAAAAACAGTATATGGTTGAAATGGTGGGTTGCAAAATGAAGCAAAGCTTGAATGACCACCTTCAATTTGAAAGTTCTGTGTGCAGCATAATTCAGAGCAAAATATAGATAGAGCTTGATCATTGTCGCATTTCTTGAGATAAATACGGGCTTCAAAATTTTGTTTTCCTTCCCAATATAGTTGTATTTACTTTGCCATGGGCGATCATTTTTTGATCAACTAACAGCTGATGTTCAGCTTATACCAGCATTCTCTCTTTGTTATTCTGTAAATGAGCTCACTATCTTAGCAGTTGCTGAGATTGTTGCAAAAACTCTTGGTTTCTTCATCAAAGTGAATTGTTTTTTTTTTACATACAAAATGGATGGGAACATTTTATGAACCTTCAGTACTTCCCTTGCCCCTTCTTTTGTGCTTGTTTGTTTGTTCTTACTCAGTCTCATCATTTTCTGGCATTGTTCTTGACTAATTGTAATGGACTGATTCCTAACATGTGTTGTCAATGGATTGTTTGCTGGCATATCTAACAATATTACCATCTACTTTAGTCTCTTATAAATTTCAGTGTTTTTATACTGTGGAAATTTAATAAACAGACTAGTAATTTAGAAAAAGAAATGTCAGCAAGATGTGTGGGATAGGACAAGGCCTACTCTATATCCCATATTCTTCAAATGCAATTGTTTCTTTTCAAAGCAGCACAGCTGTTCAGCAATCAAGGACTATCTGTATCCCATATGCTAAAGCCAGATGTCAATATTGCTGTGTGTGAATTTGCAATGCAAGACTGCTTAGAACAGTCAAACCATATTTCAAGGGAGGACATTGTCCAGGGAACAGCAGTGGGAAGAGTTTCCAGCACAGCTCCCTGCCAAAGTAGTAATAAATCCTTTCTTTAGGGATTAGGCAAAAGTTTTGCATTATGTAGAAAACTAACTTTTATTTCTTAACCAATAAAGCCACAAAAACACAAACTAACATTTTAAAAAATGCTTACCTCTCTCCACTGACTGCAAAAGGCACAGAGCATGAGTAGCTCTGATGAGAACACCCACTTTTTGTCAAATGAATCCCATCCTGAGAGTCTGGTCACATGTGATTATGAAAGCACAGATTTACTATCCTCTTTCCCTATGGTGCATGATGTATCTTCCCACCCATTTCACCCCCCTCCATGAGATATGTTCATCATATGCATATCTCCCTGTCCCTTTAAGCACTCTTCTCTCAGCCAGTACTGCTGAGGTAGGTAGAAATTTACCACCACTCCAGTGGCAGCAGCAACACTGAAGAAGAATTGCTGTCTTGGCCACTTAGTTTGCAATCTGCTAGAAGGGTCTCAATTTTCTTCTTGCTCCCTGAGTGTTAACACCACAGAACCATTTAGTTGGCTGATTCAGGTCTTCGACAGGTCCAGGGTCCCTGGGAGTACAACATCCACATCAGGGCTGGAGAAGCAGGAAGAAGGGTGTGATGTTAACTCTGAACTCAGCAAGTATTTTTTGAAGTTCCTTTCATCCTGTTTACAAGTCTTCCATCAGTGGCTAATAACCTGAAGAAGAAGAAGCAGCAAAGCAGAGCACTCTCACTTATCAGGATGACTTTAAAGACAATATTAAAAAATAGAGAATACAGTGAATATCTTTATAAAGATCTACAGTTGTGATACCATGAAAAAATTCTCTTTGAGGTAAACAAAATGTTACTGATAAGGAATAGAAGTTTTCTACCAGAACTAATGAATGAGAAGTGAAAAGAAAAATGAGGTAGTAGTCAGACTTCTGGAAGGCAATTATTAGGCAAAAAGAAGGGGCAAAAATTTGGAAAACATCTTTGATAAAAGCACATTATTAAATTTCTTTTTCAATTGACTGAAGCTCTAGGGTACCATCATGTACTGAATTCTCTACAGCTCATTATATTGTAAATCCTCCCCATTCTCCATACACATCACACCTATTCATCATCAGTGAAAAACTATCTGTACACCATTAATTTTTATACATTTACATCTGGGACTAGAGCTAGTATAGAAGCTCCAAGACCTGCCAGATGTGTTGAGTTTCAGTAGAAAGCTGTACACTGAATTATGAGCACTAGAATCTGCATGATCACAAGTGAATGACCTCACCTTCCTAATAGTTCAATCCAGGGTGTTCTATTTATGTAGGAGATACTGGCAATATGTTTTTGTGCATATAAATCAGTAGAATACACAGAAATAATTTGCATATAAGAATAATTCAAAGAGAATTTTCACTGTGTGTATACTATTGCCAGTTAAAAACACAGAGCTTTCACGAAAGTTGAAATGAGTCTGTTCTTTTTCAGAAATGAATATAGCTTTTTTCCTTTTTTCCATTACCATGCCAAGGACAGATGTCATTTACATTTTTCCTTTTCTGGAGATACCAGATGGTTAACAGCATGCTGCATGAGCTGAAATCAGAGAAAAAGAGATGGATCCTATTTCCAAGGGCCATGTAAGGTTCTGAATTTCTGTTTGAAGGTTTTTACAGTACTCTTTTCCTAACAGTTTATTGTATCCTGACTAGAACTGGTTTGGATACACTCCCATTAGATAGCTGTATCCTGAAATGCGTTAAAACAACCTTAAGCACCTTTACCATCTGACCGAAGATGTTAACTTCTCAGGTTTATTAGCCAAAAAGCATAAGAAAACATATTTGCTAACACCAAGAGGACTGCCATCAAATAGACTCCCAAAGAACACCTGTCTCCTTTGTACAGGAAGGTAAACCTTTAAGAGAGTGTACCTAAATGAAGTTTTCTAAGGCACCTGAGTAACTTGACAGTCCAGGTCCAAGTTTCATGGATATATTTTCATATTTCCTGAAGAAATTTACAACTTCAGGCATCTTAGTATCTCAACAACTCGAGTCTTAATGAGAGTACTAACTCTGAGCCTTATGAGTGTTTGGACACACTCAGAGCAAGAAAACAACCTTTCACAGTGATTTAGAGAAGCATGCTTGACTTCTGAGTTGATTAACACAACCACTGGATAAAACAAGATGCTTGTACTATATGAATCAGCCCTCCTCCTGACAAGAAAATTGTTGGGATCCAGCCAACAGAAGCCAGCACTGACCTGTCCCTTCTTGAGAGTTTAGACAGCTAACCTAGGATTTAGGGAGAGGCACTCTCAATTACATGGCTTTCAGGCTGCTGAATCCAAACTGAGATTAGGCATTCACAAGGGCAAAGCTTGCCTTTCTAGATACAGCCTGCCCTTTGCATAACTGTTTACTGGCTTAAACACTTACACAGGATGCAGGAAATTTGGATGCTCGATCCTTTTTGCTTTGGGGGGAGTCAAACCTTGTTGCTTCTTTCTAAAGCTCTGCCCTAAACTTCCATCTGTTGACCAGGAACTCTAGGCACTCTACTTTCCTCCTTGTTTTTTTAAGCAAGACAAGATTTAAGCCAGATCATTCCCTTACTGCTAGAAGGAGAAACACAAACAATTCAGTAACCTAGTTGTTAGGTCATTCAGCTGGGAGGGGGTGACCTGGTTCAGGTCATGATTCTAGATCCTTTTTAGTTTTCTAAATCTCATGTCTACTTCACATGAAGTGCATAAACAGCTCTGAAAGAGGAATCAGGCATTTCTCTGCTCCCAGCAGAGCGCCTAACAGTGAGGCTTCAGAGCTCCACAAAGGTAACTATTGCTCAGTGTGGGGGGCACTGAACCATTCTCTCAGGATGTCTAACTTTCTTATTTGTCTGATTAGACTATCCAAACACCTGATTTAGGTACTCTACCTTTCCCTTTGAGAACTGGGCAACAACTCTGTAGGCACTGCAAGGCTAACATTCAAAACAGGCATTATGAAACTAGCTCTAAATCACTTTTCAAGGCTGATTCGCATAAGTCCTAAGTCCATCAAATGCACATAAAAAAAAAAAAAAAATCCTGAGTAGTTTATATTTAGAATCATAGAATCACTGAAGTTGGAAAAAACCTCCAAGACCATCTGGTCCAACCATAACCCTACAACCAATGTCACTCACTAAACCATGTCCCTAAGCATCAAGTCCAACCTTTCCCTTAACACACCCAGGACAGTGACTCCACCACTTCCCCGGGCAACCCGTTCCAATGCCTGACTGCTCTTTCTGAGGAGAAATGTCTCCTAATTTCCAACCTAAACCTCCCCTGGTGCATTTCTACATATTTGTTTTGCTTCAGATGTTCAGGTATATGTTTAATGGCTGGTCAGCTGTGCACTAGTGCAGTCATTATCTAAGTTTCTAATTGCAAACATTTATGTGGGCCAGGCAGCTAGAAGAAGACATCATCATCATTACCATGACGGTGCATGGGATAAGTGGCAAGCCTGAAGACCAGGTTTATGGTCTGTATGGTAGTTTGTCTGGCAGGAAGTACCAACCACAAAGATTGCCCTAAGATTCTTCTCCTAAGGAGAAAACAAGAGAAATCAAACCACACATGGGGATACAATGTTGAAGAGGACAAAGAGCAAGCCTAAAGAGAATAACAGAGCATAGTATAGCATTGCAAAGAATACAGTATTCATCCTCTACTCTTGCCTCCCAGTGATTTTGCTGCCCTGCCCTCTGTACTTTATATTCTGCAGCTATTAAAGAAATTAAAAATTCAATAATGCACATTAAAAACTGTATCCTTGACCCGAAGGAATGGAAATAGCTGTTGAGGCTCTCTAAACTTTCTGTGAAAAAAAGCACAAAAAAACAATGCTATTCATCAAAAAAACAGCATTTTTTTCATATATATCTTTATTCTGTTCATCTTTAAGGCCTGTGTTAGTTTTATGCAGAAGGTCAAATTAATTCCACATGTAATTCAACATAGCAAGTGAAGCTGCATTGTGGCTTCATGTGGCCATATAGATAATCTAGACTATTCTTTAAAGACAACAAATTACCCTACTTTAAAAGTATTTGTAATAAAACAAATAAGCGTTTCATCATGTTCCTTCCTGTGGCACATTAAAGCTGTGGCTGTTGGTCTTTTACTACTATGCTTTAAATCTGTGACAGGGTATTGGAAGTGTTTTGTGGCCTGTGGTTTGAGGGGGTGTTTGTAGTAGATGTTCCATGAATCCTACAGGACTATCCTATCTTTTGCATGCAATTGGAAAGGACTGGACTTGGTGATCTAGGTGGTCCCTTCTGTCCTATTAACTTATCCATTCATTTTTCAAAGTATAATCCATATACCTCATAATATCTCTCTTTTAGACTCTTGGACTGAATTACTACTCTCAAACCACTGATGGAGAAAATTTAATTATTATATAAAAAGTATTTGACGGGTCAAGGACTTGGACAGTATTCACTTCCAGCAGTGGGATATTAATCAGGAAAAATACATCTCACCGCAGGTTAAAGAAACATCTTTCTCAGTTCTGTGACTTTAGCTGTATTTTTTTTTTCTACTGAAACAAAGGTATTTTTGCATGTAAGGCAAGTAGTTACTACTGTATCTAGCATCTACTTCAAAGTTTATCAGGTCATTCTGATTTATCTTTGTCAAATAGTAAGTCCTTTGGCTACAGCCTTATTTTCCCCACAGGTGTAAAAAATGAAAAAATGTAATTTATAAAACAGAATATGACAGAATCCCATTTATACAATATATCTAGATGCCAAAAGGTAATCTTATTACAAATAACACAATCTTCTCACAGCACTTGCTGTATTATTTTCCGGGTGGTCTAAAAAGTTGATTCAGAGAATAATGCCACAACAGCAACTTGTAGTTCCTAAGGCCAAATAGCCAGATGTGTCAATAATCAGTGTAAACTGGAAACAGATGTAGGTCCTTGTTGAATAATAAATGTAATGAAAATACTTCCTTAGCTCTCTCATGCTTTCACACACACAGGAATTTATGTCTTCCATATTTTTTTAATTGAAATTATTTGCCGCTTCATTTTTATGTCACCAGGATATCTTTCAAAATCATAGTCACTCTACAATGAACTAATAAATAGTAGCATATCTACAACAATTGCTTAATATATGGTCAAATTGTTTCTACCTGATCATTTTATCAGGAAAATTCCTTATCACTGAGATAAGATGCAAACTGTTGAAGGCAGATGTGAAGGCCAAGTCTAGGTAGTCTCCAGTACCTGCATAGTTTCTACATGTGTATGAAAGTAGATAGTCTATGGAGTTGATAATAAAGTTCAGACCACTGGCAATATCCCTGACGTGACTAAATAGACTTAAGCATTGTGTGAAAGTCAAAACAATCTTTCAAGAATATTTCATGCTACCAGGATCTTTGTGAGACCTTATATAAAGCCACATGTCCAAACTTGATCAGTAACTTCAGTTCTTGCTTACTAGTGATGACAGCTCAGTTATGTGAAAAGCTACAAAGCTACTTTAAAACAGAATACCATCTTCAAAACTAAAGATAAGTATTTTGTATGCTAAGTACTATTTACTTAGATTATGGTCAGCACCAAACAAAGAAAGAAAGAAGAAAGAGGAAAACAACAACAACAAACTTTTTAAAATGGGAGAAGTCACATTTTTCATACCAAAAGTAGTTATTTTTGAGCAATTTTGCACTCCAGATTAAGACAAGTGTTTTCACTACATGGAAAATACAGTGTTAATGTCAGACAGTAGAGTCTTTCTACAAAGATTTTATTATGTCTTTGGAGACTAACTGGATCTGAATACCTTACAAAATGAATCAGGAAACTGGGAGAAAAAAGTTATCAACTTTGTTTTCCAGGTCCCCAGCATGCACTTTGCATCAAGCCTTTACTAGAGCAGTTATTTCTGCACATGAAAAGGACAAACAGGAGTGAGAAAGAGCTGAGGAGTATGAGTCATCACCACAAACTGAACTGGAGAAAACACTTCACATGCAAAACTCCTGAAAAGTGTTACAGAGCTCATCTCTTTTCCTAAAAATGAGTTCGGGAGAATAGTTTATGCTGCAGGGAAAAAAAAAAAAAAAAAAAGTCACAAACTGGTTTTATTACTGTTTTCCAAGGTGCTTTCACCCTTCAGGCTCTGGCTGTAGTCCACAAACAGATGGATTCAGTGGCAGTGCCAGTTTCAGGGATTCCCACCCCACCCAGCTCCAGTTATTCACTCTTCCTTGTCCTCTTCCTCTTCGCCCTCCTCCTCCCTCTTAGCGCTCCAGGTCCACTCCTCTTCGCCAGCACAATTGTTTGAAAGGCTGGGCTCTGAAGCCCTTTTTAACAGAGCTTTTCCTTAACACAGACCACTTCAGCAGTCCAGTTCTGAGAGCAGCTCTATGAGCAGTTGTGTCAGCACTAGTTGGGGGGTCTCTGCTCTGGATGAAAGGGGGGCAGGAAGGCAGGGAGCAGAAGAGCCGAACTTTTAAAGGTGGTATTGCCCCATAGCTGCTGTATCCTGAAACTGCAGCTTCAGTAATAGTGCATTGTCCTTCCAAGTTTATTGTTGATGAAATCCCAAGTGGGTCAGATAAACTATGTGAAGGGTGTACTAATATTTATACATACACAAGTTTATTATCTTGCCATAGGAATGTGACTTACAAGAGAGAGCCTTACTTCAACACCCATGTGTCTCCTTGGATGTTGACAATGTGGTAGAGAAAGAGAAGGTGCGCAGATTTTAGGTAACTAGGAACTGTGCTCTGGATTGTTATTAGATTTATAGTCACAAAGTAACCATATCCATGGGCAATTAGGGGACATGTCTAAGTTAAAATACACCCCTTGCCCTAGTTTCAAAATCTTTGAACTCAAAATCAAGCACAACAGAGTGATAGATATGATCTAACAACATTAATTTTCATACAGCCATAGGGAATACAAGGATAAAAAAACGATTAGTCACATTTACCAGATGAAAGGCTGCAACCCAGAAAGCATTGACACTAAAAAGAACACAAAGGTCCATGTCCAGAATGACCTGGACATGAGTCTCAATGCATGTTGTAGCAAAAGCAAATTAAGACATTACTTAGATACACAGGTAAAATTTTGTAAACTAGAGTTGGCTGGTATTATTAACAATGTTTACGATGATGAAAAATCATGTGTCCCATATCTAGTTTTGCTGCCCTCATTTAAATGGTTGCATGAAACCTGGTAAGGATTTGTTTAACAGTTACTTGTGGTTTAGAATGCATGCCATATAAAAGCAGGCTATAGGCCATGTCTACAGTCTCATAGCACTGCTCTGTCTTTGCTGCACAGCCATCCAGGCTGCTGAACAGCACAGAGATACACAAACACCTGGCATGGGTTCCCATTAGGTCTCCAATTAGAAAACTGGAGGTCATGAAGAGCTACTGTAGAAGCAGCTGACTTAGAAATTTGTGTCCCTCTCAGAAGAAATCCAGCTGTAGAGTTGGTTAGGCCTCATGGTATGCAGCACCCAGCTCCTCTCCCACACTCCAAGTTCCCAGCTCAGGAATGACTGTAGGCTCAGTTCTCTTCTGGCGGAGAAGAGACATGAACTTCACTTCCCCATAACCTGGGTACATGCCATATTTTGGTCATAGTTTTTGAGAAAGTTCTACATCTCACCATGCCTGTTATCTCAGCCCAGAATCCCTGCTCCTGTGTCTCCATGGAGTATAGACATGTCAGTGTCTATATCTGATCATCTGGTCAGGTAAACATAGTGATGCCGAATCTCTGCAAATCCTAAATATACCTCAAAGACAAACAATAGCTGTTTGTTGCCTCATCTGTGAAATGGGTGTAATAGCTCTCTGTCTCATGAGGTTATTAAAGAGAATAAACACCTCAAAAGTTGTCAGCCATAAAGCCAAGACCATATATGTAATAGAAGTGATGTGATCAAGACATTCAGACAAGTAGATATGGAAGCTCGAAGAGACTACAACCGTGAATGTGACCTTTTTCATTACACAAATCCAAAAGTGCACTGAAAACTTTTGAAGATACTACTAAAATAGGTACTTCTTTTCAAAAGACATCCAACCTTGCTTTTGAATTCAGGATCTCATGAATTAGTCCTATATATGTGTAGTCTGATACTAACAAGGGTTAATTAACCTTGTGAAAAATCTCATCTTATTTTCTGCTTAAACCGTGTTGACTTAACTTACAGCTATTAGATCATGTAACAGCTTTGATAGATTACAGAATCATTGCAACACAGACTGGAGCAATGCCTAAATACCTTTGAAAAACAGGCCTAAGCTTTGCGTCCAAGGAAGCCTGTCTGAAAGGGACTTCCCTGGACTGGCACTAAAATAATTTGTCCATTTTTTCTACCAGCCCTGTGAACGCAAAACTCTCACCTGCCTAATTTTGCTATGTACAAATAAATATATAGTATTCAAAATAAGATAGAATTATGAAAACAAAACAAAACAAAACAAAAACAGTTTGTTGTTGTATGTACAAACGAGAATTAAAACTGCTGCTTATCCACTCTTAGCAACCTGGAAGCCCTCTGAACATGTGATTTTCTTTTTCTCTTATCTTGTGATAACTGATGGAGAAAAGCAAGTATTTTCCAAGAAATGGTGACTCAAAGAAAGACTGCTTATAAACACACAACATTCAATAGAGCTGTCGGTGAAAAAGTCATTTTATAATTTTTTATATTTTTCTTATTATAATAATCACAGGTCATAACATTAGCCATTTATTTCCACAGTGTCCTTCACCACAATAAACTAATATTTCCAACAGACTGTGCTGATTAGCTACCTCACATTTTTAACACTAGCTCTCAAAAATTAAATTTCATAGAATAAATTAACTTACACTGAATTCTATTCTACCATAACCAGATCTTCTTCTGGTAGCTGAGATAGCTTAGGTTTACACTGCAACATAGATGGATCAGACAGAATTAATCTCAATTAACTTGAGACATATATATCTGAGTTGGTCATCCTTGTCTTCTCTTATTACAGTTTGTAGATAGAGGCAATGCCTTCTACCTAAACAATTACCAGTGTTGGGAAAAACAGCAAAAATTTTGGGCATTTAAGTCTTTCTGATTTGAAACCGGACTTGCGTGCTTGAAATCTTGCCTTGTCCCGGTTGTAACAGTTGAGCTAGTAAAGTTTCAGCTTCTACCTGTAAGTCTGAACTTAGCCCAGATGGAAACATATAAATCAAAAACTACTCCATTTGGTCAAATAAATCCATCTTGACACTCAGTAATGCCTTTGTACCTGTTTTCAGTATCCAGATGAGCTATAATTAATATTTGAGTTGCAAATTAGATCTCTGAATTAAATACAGCCCACTCATTCTCAAAGTTCTTGTTTACACTTCAGTTACAGTCCTGTACCTTGCTCACCTAGTTTAACTACCTAATAAATATCTCACTCCCATAAAAGTTAGATATTCAGTCCTAACATAAACACTATAAGTAGAGAAGCATTATCTAAATGAAAGGCAAAAAGAAAGAAAAAAGAATATGGAAAATGAGAACAGTACTGGGAAGTCAGAATGTTTCATTGCTTCTGAAAGTATTCTCTTCAAATACAAATTATTCATTCCAGAGAAACCCAGCAGCACCCAATGTATGCTCTGGGCCAGCTATCAAAATGTAACCCTTCCTACGTGTAAGTAATTATTCCTAAATCAGTAGATATAATATCTATGGGCACAACTTTCCTCTATATTTTTTGACCTTAGTACATTATGTTCTCAAATTTATATCTTTCTTAATTTGAACCTGCATTCATTAACTTTTTTTTTTTTTTTTTTTTTTTCAAATATCAAGCCTTCTGCTTTGTCTAGGATTATGGGTATACTAGTGAAATAGCTTTGCTCTGTGAAATCTGGGAAATTTGAAACTTGCAACACTGTTCAGTCATTGCCACAGTCCTGATTAATTGGTGGGCTTCATATTGCAAGCTGTATATTCTCAACCTGTATCTCTCACTGTGATTCGTTAGCCACGTGAAAGAAAATCTTGTGGGGGAGATGATAGTTGGGATATCTGATGGGAGAAAAATATAGAGAGAAGTAAGAAAACATGGTCTTCCCTCTCTCATTTTTCATACTTCTCAGAAAGAAAAGATAGGACAACTTTTACTAAAGAGCTAAGTGAAGAAACTATTAATCCTTGTGGTATCACCTCATTGTTCTGTCAAAACAAGTCTTATTAAGATCCAGCTGAGGTATTTCTCAAAGCATTGCATGATATGACACAGATATTTTCTCCAGAGGCTGACACCAGGCTCCTTGGCCAAGTGACACAGAATGGTTGCATCTGCACTGCTCAGGAGTAGCCTCTTTCAGAGAAAGCTTGTCACTTCTGCTCGGATGTAGCCTGCAGCTCTTCATGGGGTATTCCCACAGTCCTTAAAACACAGTTGTCATTTTACGTATACATATTTTCAGTCTGAGTAGCCAATATAACATGAGATCTGCTTGGTAATCCACAGAGTTTTGTTCCTTTAGCACGGGATTGAACATAGGTGTTGTATGCCCTGAGGTGTGGTTTGAGGGCACTGGGAGGAGTCTGAGGCTGTAAATCCTGCAGGGTTTTTGTTGGAGGACTGTGTAAGGCAGAGGGATCCAAACCTCTGGTGGTCTCATCCTTGCTGTTCTGTACTGGGATTTTGTTTCAGAGGTATTATTTGGCTTGCTACAGAGAAAAACCTGGAAGCAAATGAAGACTTATGCAACAGGGACTGTGAAGGAATATGGACACAGGAGTGAACAGAGGCACTAGGTTACACAGTGTAGAAGTATCCAGAGAGATCTGAGATGTGATGGATGCAGGTTGATCTCATGTGATCTTACTGAGAATCTCTTTTTTTTTTTTTTTTTTTTTTTCCTCCTGCCTGCCCTAATCTTGAACATAAAGCATGTAAAGAGCACAGTGGTGGTCATTATATCTTCAAATAGTGCTTCAGTCTTGGTCTTCATTTAAGCAAAAATAATCAACTGATAATGCTGTTTGTTCTAGCCTTTTAACATTATGGAAAAGTGGATTTGTATGTAAGCATGAAAAGCATTTTTTTTTTTCCAAATATAAATTATGCTAGAAGTCCAGAGAGTACTCTTTCAAATGTTGTGAGTCTTGATTATTATACCAGCTCTGGTGCAAAGATCTAAAGCAAAGGTTGAAGTTGGCATTTATGTAACTTTGGAGTCTTGTCCCAGATGAGATGCTTCAGTAAGTTACTTTGTGCTAGATTTTATTCCTAGAAAATTTCAAGGATCATTTTTCCCCACTTCAAAATTTCTCGGCCACAGCCGGATGAATAATCTGTCTTATTTTTCATGGTTACTTCATGGTTAACTACTTGGTTATTCCTGTACACATCTTCAGCATTCTCTTAAATACTGAATCTGCTTTTCAAGGCCTTAGCCATAGCACTCTTTTTCCATATTCCTACTAGATTTTTACACTTTTAACATTACATCTAGTTAGAAGGTTAAAGCAGCTCTCCTTGCTTGCTTTTTTTTTTTTTCTTTTTTTTTTTTTTTTCTTTTTAATATACGGGACTTTAAAAAAGACCAAGTGCAGTAGCAGTTCCTCAATTCCCTTGGATTTTTCAGGTTTTATATCATATATACAAAATTTATAAGCCTGATTTAAAAGGCTGTAAGCTGACTCCTACAATAAACATGAATACTTCCTTTCTTTTCTTTATATCTTTCCCAGCACTGATCGTGTAGATATCTGTTAAGTAGCAGATTTTAAAAATGCCCTGGAAAATGGTAAAAGCCCATTCCTAGATGCGATATGAAGTGCAGTTGCATCACATTAACCCACATTAAGAAAATGTTGTCAAAACGACTCCTCCACGTTGTTATAACAAACAAAGAACTGGTTGGCTGATTTCATGTCCTACAGATAATTGTTCTGTCTTCATACCTCTTCAATAGATTTTCAATGGAGATACAAATTGAATAGTGTACCAAATCCAAACCTTCATACTCATTTGCATGAACGTATTGTGCAGTAAGTAATTTCATACTGGAATAAGTAAAAGAATTGCAAAATAATGTGGCTAAACTTAAACTTATCTTTTTTCAGACTGGATTAAATAATTTTATTTCTAATATGTCATGGGCCAAGAACAAATGTGTAGACGAAGTCACTGAGGTAAATCCAATGAAAAATAATTTGACCACGTCTGAACATTTCATATTTTCCAAACTATGAAATAATTTCAAACTCAGTTCAGAACAAAGATATGTATCATTAGGCCCATCCACAACACAATCAGTGCATTTTAATGAATATGTATATTTCATATTCAGTGAGTTAGCTCTAGCAGTAAAAATACCATGGAAATTATTTTTGATTACTGCAATCCCTTCTCAGTTCTACTGGACTTTTTCCTCTCCTCTCCTCTCCTCTCCTCTCCTCTCCTCTCCTCTCCTCTCCTCTCCTCTCCTCTCCTCTCCTCTCCTCTCCTCTCCTCTCCTCTCCTCTCCTCTCCTCTCCTCTCCTCTCCTCTCCTCTCATCTCTCCTCGTTTCTCTCTCATTTCCCTTTTCTTTCCTGAATTTCACTCACGACCATGGCATTCATGCAAATTAAGGTTTGTTGAAAAAATAACTGTAGTTTGTAGTAGTTGTCATTCTTGTAGTTGTTTTTGACTGAATTTTTGCCACTCAAGACTATCTAATTTTGGTTTAATGAGACACTCTAAAACTTTTTATGAATGCATTTTAATCTGCATTTTGATGAAGAATATGAATTCTTTTACAGCAACATGCCTCAGTAATTTTTTCTCCTACAACAACTGAGCATTCCTCAGTAATAACTTTATCACTGTTTCTGTTGAGGTATTTCAGACATCATTTATTCACAATAAGAAGAAGACACGTTATTCCATAATGCTGTAAGAAGACTGCAAGGTTTGCCCATCAGAATTACACTTAATAGCTGAATGTAGAGAGCCATTAGCAACCTGGCAGAGAGAGCTGACAGATTTAATTTATCAGTGCTTCTCTCCTCTGGTGACAGCAACTATGTTAGCTGGGGGCTTTGCAGGGGTGGGGAGAGACAAATAGTGAATTTTTGTTTTTTCTTAATTTCTCTTTTTAAGCACAACCAGCAGTAGATACAATTCAGAAAGCTCTGTCTCATTTCAATGTACTGAATGCAGTAGATGGAAAATTATATCTGGTATTATCAGGAAGTATGAAGTTTCTCCATAGGCACACAGTCGTTCTACTAATGGCCTAAGAGTTCTTCATGAGCTAGTTTCTTCATCCTTTGGAATTTTTTCCTTTAAAAAATTCCCATTATGGGATAAGGTGAAAGCTTCAGATTTCATAAAATTTTAACAAGAAAACAAAAGAAAAATTACTTCAGACACTTTGACATTTTCATTTTGATAATATGGAAACATTTGCTTTAAAATCCTATGTTATTGTAGTAATTATTTCTAAATAAATAATGAACAGAAGTAGAAAAACAGAGCTTTATTGTACATTTCAACAATTCCAAACTTTTCTTTCCAAATGATTTTCAAGACTATGAATATATCAAAAACAGCTATTTCTTAAGAAGAGCTTTGGCTTTGATGAACTGCCATTTTTTTTTTTTCAATTAAAAACATTTCATGATAATTTAGCTCTAGTCCAAAATCCATTGAAGTCATTACAAGCTTTCTTTTGATTTCAGAAGTTTTTGGATTGGGTCCACAGATGGGATTTATGCAAGCAGGGGAACAGAAAAAGCACAGCCATTCCAGTGGTCCAGATTTTATGCTCAGATCTACACGCATAATTTCTCTTAACTTTGGAGACAAATACACGTAAGGGCAACATTTGGCCCCGAGAATATTTTCAAAAGCAAATGAAATAGAACCTGAGAATTACAGCTGAAAAAACAGCTGATTTGCTTTTGTTGTTATTATTGTTTGACATATACCGTAATTATTGCCTATATTATTACAAGAAAAGAAGTTACCAGTCTACAGTGCAGATAATCTTTTTTATTAAATGCAGCTTTAAGTCCAAGTAATTAATTAATTTCATGTTCTTGACAGCAGCTTGTTAGTCACAACACAATCCATTTCTCCAAAAAATAAACTTAGTAGAATGCGTTAAAACCACAAGATATGGACACATATTCCAAATAAATTATTTGATGACTAGAACACTCTTATCTTACTTGCTTTTTTCGTACATTGACGAGGCTCAGTCCTGAGCTCCTTAGTTTTTTCAAAGTGACGTTGTCACTGTCCTGGTCCCAGAATGTGGCGGCCATGAAAGCAGCTGATGCCAGTGAGAGTAGATGGTCTGTTTTTAAGCTTGCGCCCACCTGGGGCTTGGCAGTGTGTTATTGGCAATGTAATGGAGCAGTGTGCAGTCTCTCCTGTCTTTTTGTAAACACCATTGGCAAAGTGAATAGGGAGAAGTTTAGAGTTCATTACAATGTCTTTCACCATCTTGGGTCAAGATACCCGCAGTAAAATCTTCAAGGTTCTTTTTTAGTTGCAAAGGAACATGAGCAAGCAATGAAGGATGGGGAACATCATACAGGCTTGACGTATTGGCAATTATAATTCATACATGTATATAGAATAATCAAGCATAGATATACATAAGTGTACATCTACTTATCCATCTTTAATATGCTATATAGGTAATACATCTTGATTCAGAACTGTTATTACATACTATTAATCTCATGTAACATAAAACCTCTGTAAGCTCACAAGTTAGTTGTTCATGCTCTGTTTTCAGTGACTGGTGGGAGACAGGAAAATCATTTTTTTGTAAGATAGGTATCTCAGATAGGTAGGTGAATCACCAGCTGAACGTGCCTATTTCTCTCCACTAAAAGACAAAATAAGTAGATTTAGACAATTTAGACTATTAAATTTAGAGTCAGGAGTGCTGAATTACACCCAGGAGTTACACATGGAGAAGCAGAGGAAGGTAGCTGGGTACCTGAAACAGAATGACATTAACACGTTGGGTTGGTCTTACACACACCTGCAGTTTGGACACAGCCTGGTTTTTCAACCATGGGTGGTGGAGGAAGAAATATCCACAAGGTTTTGACTGTGGCTGATGTCTCTTCAGATGACCTAAATGTTAACTCTGCCCTTTCAGCAAAGTGGAATATGTGTGGGACGTCACGCTGCCAGGTTATAACAAAGACCTGCTCTGAGGGCTAAACTGTGGTTTGCCGCAGGCTCATGCACAGAGCAGAGTTTGGCTGAGCAGCCTCAGGCACACACCACAGAGTCATCTGGTGATGGGATGACCCACAGATCAAAACTTGCTCTTCTTCTGTAGCCCTGTCCTGGATGATGAGGAGAAGGATTAACCTTCAGTGACCCTGTACCCAAAGCAGTGTATGCTTCCCAGCTAGAGATTCTTATCTCCTTTTCCTTCACACTTACAACACAGTTGCAGGAAGCAAGAGAAGTAGTATTTCTGTGTGTTTGGGCCTATCATGCTGTTCATAATACTTAACAGCTCTAATGCTGACCCCTAAGATCCTCCATCAAAAAGCTTGAGGAATAATTTTCATGAACATGGCACATTTTCCTGTGCCTTAAAAGAGTCTAGCTAATACAGAGATAGACAAGGTGTATCAAAAATGATCTGAAATAATAAAATTTTGACTCAAGGAATATGAAGCCTAGAACATCCCATATCATGTTGCTACTGCATGGGAATCCATCTTCATTAAAAGGATTGAAGCTCATTGCTATAGTTCCTGAAATGATACTTGGAATATATGACTACAAATGCTTCTCAGTTATAGAACTGCAAAAAAAAAAAAAAAAAAAAAAAAAAAACTGAGTGTGAGAAAAGACTGTGATTCTCTGAGATTCAGGAATGGCATAAACATCCGAAGTTGAGTTAACATAATTAATCACCAGAGACACAAAATGAAATTCTTTGTATTATCATTATGTATGCCTGTTGTTTTATAACAAGCACTTCTGCCTTGAAATCTTCTCCAAGATGTGTTATCCTGGTATTTTCCAGAGTTTATTTAATATCTGTGAAGGTTTACACTTTCCCTCAAAACTAAACAATCATAATGAGGCTGGAATAAAAATTAGAGTGACCATGTAAACTATGGCTGAAAAGGGGCTCCTAAATATTCAGATGTCAAGCACCTGACACTGCACTTGCAGGTTACCACATCAGATATCTTTCTCTGTTTCTACTCCTACCTGTTTGTAGTAATGCACCAGCATCAAGGATAGGTAAGTGCAGGTGCAATGGGACTTTGTTTCCTAACTGGTAAACAGAAACTTATACTACCTACCTTGATCTCACCTAATTTTAGTCCTTGCAATAAAGCATGCAAGGTAAGAATGTATTTTGTTCTCCACAATCCCATAGAAGGAGACAGAAAGAGGAATTTCCTTAGGGTAATTAGTCCATGTAATTCCTTTTAGCAAGTGCCTCTTTCTCTCTGTCATTATAGTCCTAATATCCAGTCCTGAATATTCTGACCCTTGTGAATCAAGCTGTAATACAACTCATGGAACTGAACTTTTCAACAGCTTTGCCACTATTTCATGTACAGGTGGTATCCTTCAAACATTTTGGAGGAGTATTTGGGGAAGAATTGGCACAGGTGAGCCAGGTGGGACTCAGTTTTCCAAGAGGAAAGTTGACTGATTTGCTATGTCAGGGAGCAGGGCAGCATAGCTTGCTCCATTTATCCATAATACTGTGTCTATCTGTTCCCAGTCAGCTGTACACAGACAGGATAGCTCTGCTGGCTGTGAGATGCCTCCATCCCAGACTGTGCTGAGAGGCACAAGGAGAGTAAGCTGCTTTTGCCCTCAACCCCCACTTCTCTCACATAGGGCTGGGCATTGTCTGGCCATAACAGAGACTGCAGTTAACTTGCCTTTGAAGTGGGAGGTTGAGTCACACCATCTATGAAATCTTCATTTTTCTTCATAATGAAAATGCATCCCAGTGCCAGGGTATCCCGTTGTTTATCCACTGTTCTGGCATGGCCGTGCAGGGTGGGGGGATGCCAGTCACAAAGCAATCTGCGAGAGGCAGACAAACACAGTAGGTGAGACTGGTTAGGCTGTGTAAGCTAGACGCCTCCTTCAAAAAGGGCCAGTTTGTTGCCAGTATGACTGGGAGCCCTCAGAGGCTTCAGAAACGTGCCCTTTGGTTTCTTGGCTTACAAGTCAGTTACACAGGAAAACAGTATGCAGTTTTACCATGCCCAGCAACGCAGCTCCTGCCTCAAGCAGAATTAGATGGGTTTGCTTTTTGAAAATAATGGGTAAAAACACTTTGAACTAAGAGATTGATTCATGCATTTGCAGTTATATAAAATGCATGTTTTTGCCAGAGTATCTCATTATGCAGCCACTGTTTTGGCATACCAATGTGATGAGCATGCCAATTAATCACATAATTTTGAAGAGGATGCAAATAGGACTGTCTCTTGTACCTTTTTCTTATTCTAGATTAGCAAGTAAAATGCCAACTCTGATGTGTACCTTTTGCAATTCATGTATAACTTCCCACAGCTACTGTCAGCGATCAATTCTGTTAATAAATTATTTCCTTTGCTAGCAATAAGTCATTGTATATCTCAGTTATTACTAATTCTCTATCTGAATTTAAGATTTCAATAACTTTTTAATACAAATACCTCCATCAAGTTATTAAATTGTCAAAATCTTACAGTGCAATAAATTCTTACTTTTTCTCTTTATGAGAACTACAAAAGGCTGTTAAAAAAGTAAATGACATACCTTAATGGTGGTGAAAATTCCCTTTATCTAGATCACCTACATTTGAGTTATACAGGTTTCACATATTCAAGCATTTCTACAACAACATTTAATTTGAAATAAGAGCTGAGATTCTTCTGTAAGTACACGACTTCAGGGAGGTGAAGTTTTAAGAAAAATGTTAACTATTATGAGAGTTCATGATAAACTCTTGAGATATATCATCAAAGAGTCATTTTCAGAGAAGAGGGGTGTAAATAGTACTTAATTTGAGAAAATATTGACCTAAATCTTCCCTCAGTTATACTACTTTATATGGTGAAATCCCTGATTTACTCAAGATCTCAAGACATGACATTTGGTGGGGTAGGAGCATCTCTGAAATGCAGCCACTAGACATTAGAGATACACCTAAAAAGTTGCTACAATACTGGCTGGAGTAAGGAAGATGTATATTTTGTGGAAAAGGATCAAGTAAGGGAATGCTTGATCAAACTGGACCTTCATGAGTTCATGGGTCATGAAGGGATGCATCCACAAATGCTGAGGGAGATGGCAGATGTGATTGTGAGGCCATTCTCAATAGTCTTTGCTTGATCACTGCAACTGGGAGAAGTGCACAAAGATTGGAGGAAAGCAAATGTTTCTCTTACCTTCAAGAGAGGACTGAGAAGGAGGACTGAGGGAACTATGGGCCAGTCAACATCAGCTTGATCCCTGGGAAGGTGATGGAACAGCTAATCCTGAAAACCATTTCCATGAAGGAGAAGAAAATCATCAGGAGTAGTCAGCACTGATTCACCAAGGGGAAGTTATGCCTGACCACCCTGGTAAATTTCTATAACGAAATCAGCAACCTGGTGGATGAGAGGGGAACAATAGACATTTTCTTCCTTCAGTAAGGCACTGTCCCCCATAAGATCCTCATAAAGAAGCTGATGAAGTACGGGCTGGATGAGCAGACAGTGAGGTGTATCCAGCTGAACAGCTGGATACAGAGGGCAGTGGTCAGTGGTACAAAATCTAATTGGAGTTGGAGCACCCCAGTGGTCAATACTGGGTCCAGTTCTCTTTAACATCTTCATTCATGATCTGGACAATGGGGCAGAGTGCACCCTCAGCAAATTTGTGGATGACACAAAACTGGGGGGAGTGGCTGACTCACCAGAGAGCTGTGCAACCATGCAGATGGACCCTGACAGGCTGGAGAGGTTCATTGACAAAAACCTCAAGATCAGCAAGGAAGAGTGCAGAGTCCTGTACATGGGGAGGGACAACTCTAGACACCAATATAGGCTGGGGGCCACCAGGCTGAGGGGGAAAACAGCTCTGCAGAAAAGGACCTAGGAGTCCTAACAGACACCAAGTTGAACATGAGTCATAATGTGCCCTTGCTCCTAGAAAAGTTAATGATATTCTTGGCTGCACTGGTGTACTGGGTCTGGCTGGGATGTTAACTTTCCCTGCAGCAGCCCATACAGTGCTGCGCTCTGCACTTGTAGCTAGAACAGCAGTGGTATCACACTGGTGTTGTCTCTGCTGCTGAGAAGTGCTGGCACAGCATCAGGACTCTCTCTAACCCTCCTAGGGGGTGGGCAAAAAAGTGAGAGAGAAACATCACCAGGGCAGCTGACCTAAACCAACCAAAGGGATATTCCATACCATATGATGTCACACTCAGCAATAAAAGGTGGAAAAAGGAGGAGAGGGGAGGGGTGGGCTCTCATTGCGAAAAGTCTGTCCTCCTCCCGAACACCGGCTATGTGCATTGAGGCCCTGCTTCAAGGACGTGGTCAAGCATCGCTCATTTGTGGGAAGTAGAGAGTAATTTCTTTCCTCTGCACTTCCACATAGCCTTATCTCAACCCATGAGTTGTTCTTTCCTTTATTTCTTCCCCTCCTCATCTGAGAGATGAGAGAGAGCGGTTGTGGTGTTTAGCTGCCTAGCACGGTAAAACCACCACAACTGGGAGTATTGTGTCCAGTCCTGCCCCACCCCTCCCCACCCCCCCAGTACAAGAGAGACATGGACATACTGCAAAGAGTCCAACAGAAAGTCACCAAGATGATCAAGGGACTGGAGCATCTCTCCTGTGAGGAAAGGCTGAGGGAGTTGAGACTATTCAGCCTGGACAAGAGGAGGCTCAGGGAGGATCTTATCAATATCTATAAATACCTGTAGGGAAGGTGCAAAGATGACAGAGACAGGCTCTTTTCAGTGGTGCCCAATGCCCAGTGCCTGACCAGAAGCAAAGGGCACAAACTGGAACACAAGAAGCTCCATCTAAACATCAGGAATAACTTCTTTACTGAGTGGGTGACAGAGCACTGGCACACACTGCCCAGACAGGTTGTGGAGTCTCCTCCTTGGAGAGCTTCAGAAGCCACCTGGATATGGTCCTCAGCAACCTGTTCTGGGTTGACCAGGTCTGCTTGACCAGGGATGTTGGACCAGATGGCTTCCAGAGGTCTCTTTCAATCTTAATCATTCTGTGAGAATAGATGTTTGATTAATTTGCAATATTAGGTTTTTATGTATAGAAAGAAAAATACATAAACCCATTATGATTTGGGGTATAGAAATATGTAAGTTGTAATATTTATAAAATTACATTTGTGAAATGTTATAATTAAGGACTATGTGGTGTTCCGTTTTGTTTTCTGGCACTATAGAAATAATCATAGCTATATTGATATTGCAATCTTTCATGTAAATGTAAGATGAAGATGATAAGTTTTCCTAAAGATTTTGAATGGAGTAACTGTCAAAATCAAGAAAGAAATACACTGGAAATTAATACCTTGAGCTTTTAAACTAAAAATAAATATTAAGCTTTTCTCAGGAGGATGGAAAAAAATGAATTTGCTTAAAACAATGTTCTTGTTATGTCCCAGAGATTCAAAAAAAAGTCAAATTATGAGCTCCATCACAGGCTTGTAAGCAACCATATTGTTTTGTTTTAAGATACACAATAGTCTGGCTTCAGCACAAGTTAATAACCTGCCAGAAGGTGCCTCCACATTGCTTAGAAGATAACATGTGACAAGGACTGTTCCAATAAGGAAACAGTGGTTGCCGTTACACTGTTCTGGGGATGGAGGAGCTTTAAGCTACATGCATGTGAGTTATGGCTTGCCACTTGCCCTCTTAATGGGCCCATCTCATATAACAGTGCACGGATATAGCCACTGGACCTCTAGCCGTATGAGATGGCCTAGGATGTTCAAGGTATCTACATGAGACTACAAATGCCCCACTTGTGAGCAGCCAAAATGAACTACCTTGAGTATTAGGGGAACTTCACCACCAAGCTTCCATGTAATCACCTATGTGAAGACTCTGCCCTCAGAGTAATCGGTAATCGGTAATCTGAGTTTTTGACAGGAATCCCGCCCATGGTCCCAGATTAGCTGCTTAAACCATATTCAGCACCATTCAAACACTGTTAGTTATCCTGTCTGACCAACAGCTGCTACTGCAAGAGGGTACAGATATCCCATACCTGTTAGGGCCATGCAGGTGTCTTGGATAACCAGATGCCTTAGGTGTCCGAGTCTACCTCAGAGTACACTGGGCAGCTGAGTTCAGGGAAATGAACCCTACGTGTGGTGATCAAATTCTGAGAAAACTTCTGAAATAAATTACTTTCATAGGATTATTGGCTCAGGGTGCTAGAGTGAAACATCTCAGGTTCAGATCTGCTGAGGCTTACTCACAACACAGTTCTAATGATTCATATGGGCTTTCGAGACAGCACAGTTTTGTACTATAAATGACACTGCTATCAGCCCACAGAGCAATGTATACATTGAGGTTGAAAAAGGACCTTTTCATTGTTTTCCATACGTGATAAAACCCATACTGACTATGGTTTACAAGAACTAAAAGAAAGCCCAATCAAGGCTTACCACCTGTGTCTCAAACTGTTTATATACTATTGCAATATTGATATTGCTCTAACCTCTGTTATGCTTCTCTCTGCCATATGCAAAGCTTGGGGAACAGGTTTTCTTTATACTTACCATGACGGACTGTGTTATAGATGGAAGGAAATCATGTTTACATAAATACATAGTGTGTATACAATACATATAAAATAACTTGAACAACTTGTCTGAACACCAAATATTCAGGAAAGGACAGTAAGTCACCTCTGTTATCTAAGTGCAAACAGAATTTAGTCCAACCAGAACGTTTCTGAAACAGGTGGCATGCAATAGTATATTTGAAGGTTATGTGTCTATGTCAAACTTAGCTACAATAATTGGTAAGAAAACAAAAGCCTATGTCATTTAAAAATCTAAGTAATAATGTTGAACTTCCTTCATTGATACAATAAGAAATTGTCTGGTAAAGGACCAGTACTAAGTTTTATGACTGGTGCTGAAATGGAGAAATAATATTTTCTATGCACTACTATAAGATAGTCCTTTGTAGAAAGGTAATAAATGTGTCCATACCTTCACTTCAGCAACTGTATAAACACACAGGGAGACAGAAATAAAGGGCGTACCTCACTGGCCCTGGGAAGTGTGTTTCAAAAAGAGATGCTGAATGAAGCCAATCAATGTCTGAAGGCAAACACTGGGAACTTAGTGTGAAACATGCAGCTGAGCTGCATGGAACATCAGGAGAAGCCTTTTGCCTATGTAACTTTATTTTGGAGTTAAAATGTTCTTTTAAAGTACTTGCTGCTGGTTACTTTCTTAAAGATGGCGTTGTAGGGTGAGGAAGGCATCTGAGAACCAAAGTGTCTTCCTTTGTCATTTGGTGAAAGACTTCAGACCTGTGCTACAAGCCACTGAGGTCACAACAGATTTTCAATTTCAAAATGCAGGAGAAACGTAAGGAGAAAAGGCTATGTGCAGGCCTCAGACTGGGAGTTTGCAAGATCTGCAACTCCGAAAAAGACTACAGGATTAATTGCTCACCCAAAAAGTAGCAGACCCACAGCAAATGCACCCTCAGGATCCTGCCAACCACCTGGTTCTGATTCAGAGGGAAAAATACAAACTAGTGACTCATCAACATCACTTCCTTCTGCACAATTCATTTCCTGAAGAGTTTCCCATCTATTTCTGATTTCCTGTAAGACCTAGCAAGCACGTGGCTGAAGATCAACGTATGAAATTTCACACTGACAAAATAGCAAGAGAAAGAATGGTTCTTCTCAGAACATGTACAGAGTAATATATATTTTGCTTTAATTTTTTTTTTTTTTTGGGGGTAGGAGTGGTAGTGGAAAAGACAAACCAATTTATAAATTAGGTCAGTTTTCCCTGTGTTGTTTCTCAGCTGAATCATCACATTGAGTTGATCGCATTTTCTAATTTAAAAAGTTTAAACATGCAGAAAAATGTACTTTTTCGCTCTTCATCTTATCATGTACATCATCAGTACACTACCACCCTCTTCCACTAAAAATATTCTCCTTCATGCCAACTATGAACATGCCCCAGGGTTATTTCTTAAGAAACATTAAACATTACCTCATAGAGCACATTGAAAATATGTCCAATAACAACACAACATCTAAGAAAAACGCAGAAACCATTATTTGCTGTCAGTGAGGTTAGCAACTAATTTTCATCTTAGTCTGGAGGAGAAAAAAAAAAGAAAAAAAAAAAGTGGTTTACACTTTACTTTTTGATTTCCTGATACAGCATTTAGACTTTATGTTCCTTTAAGCAGTCCCACAAGTGAGACCAGACTGGTCAAGTGAGTTGATTTTATTGTATGTCACTGTCAACAACACCTAGATTTCAAATTCTTATGGCAAACAAGAGATCATAAAATCAAAGGTTCACCTTACAATTATTATTCATTACAGCTGGCACAACACTCACAAAATCAAGAAATGTTGAAGACTGTGGAAACTCTTACTGAGTAGGATTTCCCTTTGGCAAGCCAAAGTCATTACTTACCCTGGGGTAACCATGGCTGTTTCAGATGCATTGTCCATTTCTACTTCACTCTTGGAATGCCTGAATTTCACATACTTATGCTTGCATTATTATGGCCAGCAGTATCCACTGAGCCTGCACCTGCACCCTAAATCTCCACCACCCATTGCACCAAGAGTAATTTTTTTTTTTTTTTTTTTTTTTTTTTGCCGTTACGGAATTCAGGTGTTATAAAATTCCATGGCAGTGAGAAGGAGAGCTGGTTGGGCAACATCTCAGAGAATCCACACTGTTACTGCAACCATTTTATTCTGCCAAAGGGAAACCCTCGTAATGGAAATTTCCATAGCTGACATCCTTTCTTGACATCCTTATGTTTTCTGCTGCCATGACTCACAAGAAATGACCTGATGTGTAGGAGTTGAGAATACTTGGAGACTACCTTAAATAATGATTACAGGACAGCTCTGTGAGTGCAAACATCAGATTTTGATTTGTCGACCAAATAATAATGTTGTGTAAATGTATGGCCTGATCCCCAGTCTCCTCCAGATTTCAGAGATAGGCACACTTCTCAGGGAAGCCACAGAGGCTGCCGGCACTCTGGTGGTGGCATGATCTCTAGCCTGAATTGGTAGATCTAATCTGGTTAATTCATAACAAACTTAATGCAATTAGACACCCACTTAAATAGCCTCTGGCTAATTGTCTGACTTTCCATTCTATATGTGAAACTGGCAAACAACATTTGGGAAACTGAAAACTTTGGTCCTATCCTGATTTTTAAAAGAACTCTGTGTAGATACACAATATGTGATCTGGCTTCATTGTGTCAGAGTGAGGTTTTGAAAAAAAAAAAAAAAATCAAATAAGTCATCTGATTCAAATGAAAGGATGAGACCATGGTATGTAAAGCTTTAACATGAAACATAAACATGACTCTGTCCTTATGGAATTCAGTGTCCTTACAGTGCCAGCACTTCTGTATTTCATGGGGAAAGAAAATATGAGTTTCATAACAGTTCCTTAGTAATATCTGGTTTAGAGGTTGGTATTACATTTGTCAGCACCCAACGTATGTTTCTTACCTGCTTCAGTAATCATTTGTTAACCAGCTTAGCCAGGTGAACAAACGCCAGTATGTGAAGATGTCCAAGGGTATGTGAGACATGGTTCTATCTGTGTCATCTCTAAGGATTCCTTAGTAGTTCCAGCAGAAGACAATCTATCTCTCATATATATACAGCTGAGATACTTGTTCCTTGTCATGCCAAAATGAGGGTTTAAGGAATTTGAGATTCTTTTGAGGCTAACAAAGAGGACAGTTGAGGGGTTCATGAGTGACATCTGCCAAAGGCAGTCTTTCAAAAGAGAGATTTGTGGCCCACAGGGCAAAGCAGTACAGGGTGCCTCATGGCCACATTAGTTTGAACCTGCACTGATTCAAAGGGGAATACCACATTCCCTTGGAGGAACTCTAAGGCATACTAGTCATTTGTGTGTGTGTGTTTGATATGAGGGCTGCACTGCAGCCAGTGGAACAGTCCTTTCTCAGGGTGACTGTGAGGGTATACGTTACATGTCTTGCAATATGTCATGTATTAACTTGAGGATGTTTGGGGAATAATTTTGGAGAACTATGGAGGACGGAGGGAAACAAAATTGGTGGAGATGCATCCTTGTTGCCAGAAAGCCCTGAAGTAGGCCTAGAACTGGTTAAAACCAACAAATATGTGATATGACAAACATGGGGAAAAAAAAAAAAAAAAAAAAAAAAAAAAAAAGACCTAAATTATTCGATAGTACAGACATACCAACAGAGTCATCACTTTGCAGATGGTCCTTTCCACTCCCCTCTTCACTGGAGTTGTTGCTCAGCATGAGAAAGCTCACCTTCTAAACTTCATGACCACATCCGTGTTGATGGCCTAGCTCTGAAATGTGTATTGCAAGTGGCTTAGTAGAACAGGACCATGCATGGCATCACTTCTCTCTGGCCTACAAATATTGTCATCAGAAACAGGAATTAGTCAAATGAACAGGGAATATCTCACTAACACGCTTAAAGTTGACAAAAGTTTATTTCACAGTGGAGATAACCTCAGCAGGCTGAATTAGGTGGTCCCTTCAGCACTGAGAAAAGGCTCATTACTGTGGCTGCATACCTCGAACAGCATATAACAGTGCAGCTCAGCAAGTACAGTTACACCACCTAGCACTGCAAACGATGCAAGTGTGAAAGTCTGCCTGGGGGTCAAACCCCTCTGCTAGGATAGTACCTCTAAGTGATGTGAGTTCAATGTTCTGCTACCAAAAAAACAGATTCTAGGGGAAGGCCAACACTGCTGCTGTGACTATTTTTGCCTACAGCTGGCCTTCCAACTATGAGCCATGAGCTACCTTTTGAGAATTACATGAGGCCTCTCCCTTCCAGGAGCCAAGGAATGCAATCCACCCTTTTAGTCCCTTGAGGAAAAATGCTGTATCCAACCACTGTCAGGACATCATGTGAAGAAGGGTTTGGCTGCCTTTCTGGTACCCTGAAACCTTCCTAATGTAAGGCATGTGGGAGCCTGGTCTGAGCCAAAGCGCAGATGAAGACTCCTAAAAAGGCCTGGGCCTGTGGCAGAGTGGAACATCCACTCCAGCCCTTCCAAACTGAAGGGAAATGTTTACAGCAATATTCCTTAGCACCTTATGATCTTTCAGGGAAGGAATGGCAAATGAAACATTCTTCCTGAATATGTCTCTCCTGAAGGTCAAAAAGTGCTTCTGTGGACCAATGTTTAACAATATTGAAGGGTAAGGAAGGCAATTCCTGAAATCAAAGTACTTTGTTCAGTTATAGAACAATCTTCAATACCAGAAAAACATTTCCCTGACATAACATTAAAAAACAAACAAACAAAAAAAAAGTTATTGCTGTTTTTGAAGTGATGAACAGGATGCTACACTCTAACATTAGCTAAACAAACACATAACTTTATGTGTTAAATTTATTTTTAACTTTATTTTATGAAAAAAAAAAAATAGCTTCCCACTGCTCAGAGAAGAGAGTTCTGCCAAGGTCCTCTATCTGGCAAAGAGTCATAGCCAAAACACAGGGCAAGGTTTTTCCTGCTCTGTCTCTCATAACTTTCAGTGGGGAATAAGGGCAGTCATAGTGCAGAGGTAGTTTCAAAGGCCAATAATGACAGAGCTTACTCTTCTGGGGGACAGGCACACCAGAGTTAGAACAAGGATTAATGTGATCTAACCTACTAGCAGCAAGGTTGTTGGAATGATTAACAGGCACTCTAATGCCTACTTTTTAGACAATATATCATGTATCTGTAGGTGGAAAAACATAGCATCCCAGGAATGTAAGTGCAGTTAAATATGCAAATTTAAATGTAGAGTGGATTTGTTCCTGAGGTACTAGTGGTGCAGACTTCATGTTGGAGTATTAAGGCTTCCTTTTAAATAAATTTATATGAAAAAAAATGTAGAAGAAAGACCATATTCAAGTGATTTAAATTAATAATTTAGTGTTTTTTGGTTCTTGTATCAGAAGTTACAAAACAAATTGAATTTTGATGTTTCTTAAATGATGCAGGTAGAGTAAGACACTTATTAATTGCACATGCAGCAGCCACCAGCAAGACAGGCAATACTTCAAACATTAAGAAAATCATGGAGATGTGACTAACCTAAGCAGGTTAGATGTTCCTTTGAAAACCTCCATTGGCAATTTATCTGACTGTATGAACAACTTAAGCCCTTGTTTTCGATTAAGGTCCAGTGTTTGGGTCTAAGTGGAGAGGACTGCAACACAGAAACCTTGTATAGGTCTATATGAACTTGGTTCTCCCATGAAAATAAATAAATAAATAAGACCAGGACACCTAGTTTATTTATTCGGGACTAAGAATTAGGTAACTTTTCTTTACATGGATGACTACTCATAGAAATACTATGAGAAATAGAGCACTTATCATGCCACCATTTCCTGCATCTATATTTAATATATATTATTCTTGATGTTACTTGGTCCCTTACTTTAACTAATAACAAAATAATATTCCCATAGTAGAACAGTTAGTGAAGAACAGAATTTATACAGATCTTTGTGAGTTAAAAGACAACTATTCCTACAAAATTCACAAAATAGAGGCTACCTAGTTAAGCTAGAGAGTTTATAGAACTTTTAAGAAGAGAGTTTACAGAACTTTTTCATATAGAACTTTTACATATGCCTTACTACATATTCCATGTCCGTACTGCAGGCAGTCAAATACATTAATAAGTTCGAAGTGGAATTAGACAAACATATTACAGGAGCGTTCATCCACAGCTAGTAAGTACCATGATTTGAATGAAATTTCAAACTCTGCTGATCAGAAAAAATCTAGAAAACTACATTAAGAATAGATTATCTACATGTTTATAGAAACACACTCTAAGCAAGTCTTCTTCGGTGTCATCAAAGATAGAGCTATGGCAATGTTTGTCATATCTAGACTGGTATTTCTTATGTTTTTTGCCCCCTAAAGTCATTGAAAGTGAACATCAAAGGACAGACTCCCTTTAGTGTTTAGGTCAGAGTCCTACCACTGCATAAAAAAAAAAAAGGTTTTTTGTGTTATACCTTCTTTGCACTCTTTTAATAGCTTCTTGCACCCTACACACCTCCCTGATAACCTAGATCCTCTCAAACTGACTTCTGACTAGGACTCCATTTTTTTTTAGCAGTTGTGTCTAGTTGTCTTGCTTTATCAAAGCTGGTGAGATTTATCTGCCTTGTAACCACCTATTCCTGGACTGCTATCATATCAGGGTTCTGCATATACTATCACAATTTTCTCTCAATGAAGTTCGCTGCTGTCCCCATTTTGGCTGTTTCCACAACTATCTCTACTAGTTGGAGTTTCTAGATGATTGATTTGTTTCTGTTGTTTTCCAGCAAATTTCCTACCATCGAACCCACAGTTAAATGAAAGAGATAAGGTATCAGCCTAGTGAAGGAAGAAAGTATTCAAACAGCAGAGGTATATCTGAGACAACTTTTAGCAAACTGTAGAATCTAACTGTCGACTCTTTCCATGGGAATTAATAATAATGATAATACTATGTTCAGGCATAAGTAAATACAAACTATTTCACTCTCTATTTAGCTGCTCATCTCCTTATTGATCCTGGGTTTTGGGAGAGATGTGAAAAGTTGAACCTCAGATTATATCTTTGGGTAGGATAAGGAACACCAAGCACAGAGAGAAATTGTGTGTAGGCTTTGAACATGTAAAACCCACCTACTGCCAAATATGCTATAAAGACAGAAGAGCAAATTACAATTTCTGAAAGAAAAAACTATGGAATTTCTAACTGGTACAATTGAAATTATCAGCAAATCCTACAGGAATTTCCTGAGGGAACATGAAGGCTTCAGCTTCTGCTTCTGCTGAAGAAATGTTACCTACAGTCAGTGATGAGAGAAGCAACTGATTACAGTACTGGACTGGAGGTACAGTTATATTTGTTGTTTGGTTGACTACAGACAGACTCTATCAGACTACAGACTCTATCTATCCATATGTTTTGTTGTTGTTGTTGTTGTGGTTGTTGTTGTTGTTGTTTTTGTTTGTTTGTTTGTTTGTTTCCCATATGCCTTCATTCCCCAGTCTTGTATTGACAGAATACAGCTGACGAAAAGATAATTTGGTAGAAATTTTGTGATTAATTATTTTCCCTAGTTCTTATATTTATTTATTTATATATAAAAATGTTGATAGGAAACAGGTTTTTCCTAGCTTTATGTGAAATGGAAAAAGAGAAAGAAAAAAAGTCTTTATTATATGTTATACACAACATATATCTAAACACTGAAAAACTTTCATTTATAGTAAATACTACAAGCACTCTAATCCAGTCATATGTTTTAAAGTGAGCTCATGTTTATGGAATTGTAAAGCCAATAAGAAATAACTAATGGTAAAATAAATTAAAATATTAAGAGGATGCATAGGCACAAATGCATCAGAGCTGAGCAGGGCCTGTTGGACTTTAGTTATGGAGACGTGTAAAGGTCTTTTCATGCCAAGGCTGGAGCTCAAGAATATGTTCTATAATTATCCACCCCAAAACCTCCCTTCACAACTACTCACTCTTTCAGTCATTACAGGAAGGACATGGAGATGTCACCTAGAGTGAATTTCTCTAGTGTCAATAAAAATCACAGTGTAATGTCAGTAATTCCTTATCTGTGTTACTAATTGAGGGCCAGATTGAGACCTGAGAGATAACGAATGGATTGGGAAATAAGGGACTGTTCAATGACAGCAAGAGCAGCAGAATATGGACCTTGGAGCAAGATACCTCGAGTGAAGGCCTGGAGGCCAAATGCAGCTCGTGATGCCCAGCCAAGGCACCTGACAAATGAGCCTGTGCAGGGAGCGGCCTTGAATCCACATAGGTGAGTGATAAGAGCCCTGGGATCTTACTCACACATATGCATGAGGTGGGGAGAAGTAGCTACAAGTAATAGCTACAAGGGAACAAGCACATCCTGCTCCTCCTGTTCACATGTGCTTTTGTGCATATTCCTACCTGCATTTTGAGCAGTCTACTCATCTTTGTTCTTTCTTGACTCCTTCCAAAAAATGGCCTACAGATGTAAACTTTAAAAAACAGTGCTTTATGGGGGTCTTCAGTGTACTTTTTGTTGGTTTGTTCTTTTTTCCCATGTTAAAAGCAAATTCCTTGATGTTAAAATAGTCCTATGCCTTATCCTTTTTTAAATTAAACCAAAATTTGGGGCCTATAATACATCAATGAACACAATTCTCCATCCATCTGGTATTTCTTCTTCCTCTTTTCTTAAGCTGGTTCCTCTGAAGTGCATTGTCTTGAATTCTAAAAATATACTTTGCAAGGGAAAGGATTGTCCCATTCTGTGCTGGTGCAGCATCACCTTGAGCACTGTGTACAGGTTTGGTCAATATAAAAAGAACATTAAAAAAAAAAAAAAAAAAAAAAAACCTTAGAGAGTGTCCAAGAGGAGGGCTACAAAGCTGGTGAAGGGTCTGGAGGGCAAGACATGTGAGAAACAGCTGAGGTCCCTTGGTTTGTTCAGCCCAGAGCAGAGCAGGCTGCCTCATGGCAGCCTGAAGCTCCCTCACGAGGGTAGTGGAGGGGCAGGCGCTGACCTCTGCTCTCTGGGGACAGCAACAGGACCCAAGGGAATATCATGGAGCTGGGACGGGGGAGGGTCAGCCTGGGTGTTAGGGAACGGTTCTGCATCCAGAGGGTGGTTGGGCACTGGGGCAGGCTCCCCAGGGCAGTGGTCATGGCCCTGAGTTCAAGAAGCATTTGGACAGCGCAGTCAGACACTTGGTCTGATTTTGGGGTGGTCCTGTGTGGAGCCAGGATCTGGACTTGATGATCCTTGTGGGTCCCTTCCAGCTCAGGATATTCTATGGTTCTATAAATGCTTCAAGCATAACTTCACATTTGTCAATAAGTGAATATGTCTAATGTTTGCTACAAAAAGTAGGAATACAGGACTGGAACAGTCAATTGGGTAAGTATATGCAGTACATTTAGAGAACATATCTTTTAATGACTGAAATAGAATTGTCCGCAATACCTGTTTATCTATGATAAGTCACATTGGGTACTTTAACACAGCAAAATAAAAGGCAATCTGCTACTGAACTTGTTCACCAAACTCTTCGTTGTCACACTGCTTGAATCTTAGCTCACTCCTTGGCCCTGTCCTTAAGATTGTCTCTCCAAGCAGTCCCCAGGATGAGTCTACTGTAAAAAATACTGGTGCTAGACATCATTGATGCAAGCCACCACTATCACTTGGCATTTGGGTGAGGAATGGTTCCTGACCTTCCTTTACGCAGCATTATTTCATACACACGCACCGATGTTCATGCATGAAATTAACACTCTCTCATTTTTACCTGGCATTACATGTATCTTTATTTCAACCTGGCAGTTGTGGCTTTAGGTTGATAGGAAAACAGATGGTTTATCTGTATAGCAGTCAAACTTTGCATGTTGTCCCATGTTGTCCTTCATGTTGTCCCAAGTGCTGAGACACAAGAAGTGGAAAGACTAAAGAAACCTGATCACCTGCTGACAAGTGCTTTTTAGATAAATAGAGTGGGTGGGTTAATCTGTATGGAATTATTTTGACACTTCTCATTAACCCAGAAGATACACTGACAGAAATGAGTTACGTCCCGTGATATGCACCTTAGAACTTGCAGGGGAGAGAAAATCCTGTAGCTTTTGAGTTCCCCTAGAAAATGTCTTGGAGATGGAACTCCTAATCGCAACACCTCAGTTCAGAGCATAAACTTGTGAACAAAGGCAAAAACCCTACTGCTTGTCCTTGCAACCAAATCCTGTCCTGAATAATTTACTATCCAATATTATTCTAGCAACATGTTTATGTTGTGTGTACTTGTAAGGCCCACAACTTTATTATTCTAGGTTCTAGCTGTCATATTTTTATTATTATTTTTAAAATATAGAACTCTAGTATATTTCTTATGCTACAGTTTCATGATTCATTCCAGCTTGGCTTCATAACAACATTTTCCACCCACATAGAAAAGCACGCCAAACCTCCAAGGTTTTGCAATATTCTTTTGTAGTATTACTTTTATCAGGCAATCAAGTAAATATTAATATAACTTTTTTTGAAGGAAAAGCAGCTTTTGCTGCCAACTGCACAACTTTCCATGTGATAATATGGAGTATCAACATGCATCTTCTTTGAAAAATTCAACTTATATATTCCTAAACACTTGTAGCTTTAAACTGCTAATGAGTATGAACATAATATCACATATTTTTATTTTTTTTTCCATATAGATTGCTCATGTTGATCAAGATCCAAAGTCTGTTCATTTTGTTCACATGAATATTCTCATTTATATCACCACATTTATATGAGCAGTTTTGTTCTCTGAAGTAGACACAGCAATACTGTTTTATAAATTTTAATGGGATTATAGCTTATTTTAGACCCTGAGTGGGTATAACATACATCAGTTTCCGTACTTCCAAAACTATAATAGTGTGTTAATCAAAATATTTTACCTGTTAAATGATACAGTTAAACCATAAAAAACCTTCAGGTCTAAATCCAATGTCAGAGCGTAAGAATCATCCTCAAATCTCCCTTAGAATGATGTCTTTTAATGATTATTTTGGAGACGGGTGAACACGTAGATACATTAAAGATTCTGTCCAGTTTCACAATCTTCTTGCATGATGAATCACTTTTGCTCACTCACATGGGTGAATACGTATTGTGGCACTTCAAGTGAATGCAATCAAAGCAAAAGTTGCAGAGTAGAACCCATAAAATATGTAATACAGCAGATAAGCTTTCCAGTCATGCTGTGAATTAGGGTTGTTTATTATTTCCTGTCATATCACTGCATGTTAATTTTCAGTTTGTGATCCAGTGGTTCCTGCCCAGCATTCTTTCTAAGCTTTTTATAACACAGCCACAGGAATATAGCTACCATGCTTAACCCATGGCTACAGGCTACTCTGAAATCTAATTCTTGGTCATTAACAAACCAGATGAGACACATGTTCCTCATATTAGTTAGAAAACAAACAAACAAACAAAAAACTAAAAATCATCTATTTCAGGTTAACTGAAAGGAATTTATTTTCTAATTTTCTGTTCCACCACCGAACCCCCCAAATCCATTATTTATACAGTTCTATTTCCAGCACACGTAAATATGTCATTTCTCTTCATTAATAGCACCACAGTCTACCTCTGTCCTTTCTTCCCTGTGAATAAGGCTTTTCTTCACATTGCCAGTACTTGTTTACAACTTTCATTGCATTTATTATGAGATATCGGGTAGCATTCAATTTGCCTGAATTTAAGCTCTGCAGTACCACTGTCTACATCTGAGCTTGTCCAAGTTCCCATTATAATCAAGGGAAAGCTCAGATTTAATTCAATTTCCTAAACATAGATGTCTTACCAACATGTTTGATGCTGTGTGGTGTCACTATTCGGCTTCTCTACAAGAGCATGGGTCACAGCTAGGTCATGTGTCTTATCTGGAGGTTTCATGCAGATGTCTCATATTCTTGATGGCATCTCAAATGGCATTAGAAGACTGCTTAGGCAACCTTCAAGGTCTCCATTAACTTTAATAGAGGCTTAACACCTAATTGAGATGCAGCTATCTACACTGCAGATGCCATAAATTAGACTGAGCTGAATCCTGCACTCTCTGACTTGAGGGAAGAGAGACTGTCTCTTTGGGGGCTTGTGGAGACTTCTTTCCACTTATCCTTCTCTAGCTTATCCTGATTTATTTTGGACTTCTCTGAATTCACGCATCCTTCTCATGAGATGCTTTATTCCTTTGCAATTATAATTAAAATCTTTACACAGAGAGCAAAAAGTCCCTTATCACATGTAGATAGAGAGTGAAAGTCATCTCTATCTTTTGTGCAGTCATTCACATCACTGTAATGCATTACTATTTGCAAAGAAAAACAGCTCACAAAACACAAAGTTAAGAGGTTTATCTGCACACATACTGTTAAGTCTTCCCCAAGGAAATGAAGCAATGCTCAAGAGTCAACGGGATTTTTTTTAAATGAAATATACTTCTTCTTCAGGGTCCTTCAATACTCTTAGTGCATTTTCAGCTTTGAATACCAACAAGAGCAAAGTAAACCAAGATGTAAAAAAAATAATAATAAAGGAAATGTGGTGCTATGGAGAAAACCACAGTAAGCACCATCTATAGCCTAATTACACTTAGCAGTGCATAGGAGAATACTCACGCACAAATGACCAAAATAAATGGACAGTCTTAAAGGCTCTCAGGTCTCTAATGTCTAAACACCTTTCTAAGAAATCGGACAAAAAATTTGAATTTAAATGGCACCATGCCACTCTTACCACAGACAAATGGAATAGCTGCAAATTGCAATGAGGCAATTCTGGACCATTTATTAACCCCTGTGAGACCTCTGCAGTGAGTCTCTCAAAACCTGAAGTATCTAAGGCTACACCTGTTCTAGCAAATACTATGGGAGTAGGTGCAGAGGAATGATGTGCACATTGCACACATTTCATGGGTTTGACGTCAGACTAGCTCTAGTTTGGTCCTATTGACTGAATTTCCAGTAGCAACTGGATGGTGTTAGCTATACTGTCTTCTGGAGCCAGTTTTCTCGTTAGGTCATCTAAAAGGAATCCAGTTTGCCTGCTCTGAAAGGCTCCATGATGCAAACCAAAGCATACTAGGTAGGAACAGTCAGAGGACTCCCTTAAAAATAGCACTCACAAGCCAAACTGAAAGACTAACAAAAAACATCCTTAAGCAATTTCTTCTCCTATATTCTGATTTCAGTACTATGTTCTGCTTGTGTTTCCTGAGGCACCTTTGTACACTTAATGTGTACATTCATTCATTCATCTACAGAAGTATTTCTGTCCTCTAACAGGAGTATTTATTGGGATAAAAAATGTATAGTTCTGAACAGATGTAGTGTTCTATCAGTGTCCTTACAGGAGATGATTATGAATGTCTGATTTAATCTCCCAAATTGCAGATGTGCTTATCAAAGAATTTATCATAATTAACATTCTTTATGAGAAGTACAGTACAGCCTTCCCAAACTGAATTGTCAGAGAAGTAATACATTACCTAAGCAGGTTTATGGGGAGATTTTTGTACTGTGCTTGTTCTATGACTGTACTAATGGCATCTGGTGCCAGGTGTGACTACCTGAGACCTTTTGCCAGTTCTCTGTCAAAATGACAGATAAATGTCATTGTACTTTGTACATTGTACAAAGTATATGTACTTTTCTGATTTTTATAGTCAGTGGCCTCTCAGTACACTTCATTTATAGCTTCTTTGCATTTTTAAATTTGGTGATGAAGTAAATGGAACGTAAAAGGTTAACCAGTTTCCAAAAGGTTCTGTTTAACAATGGTTGGCCTTCTGAATCATAGATTAGCAAATAATCATTTGTTCTGATGATGTAATATCTGTAACTTACAGTAATGTTGCTAAAGGGAGGAGTTATCTGAAAATTGGTCTGAACTGGTCTCTCTGGTTTATGATCCTTCCTGTTCCCCTGTTCATGCACTGACTTAATCTTACTCAGTAAACTAATTTGTTTCCTAATTCTCCTTCAGACCCTAATTTCTGAAAAGCTCTGAGGAATCCTGTTTTCACCCCAAAAGGACCAGCCAAAAAAAAGACTATCTTAAGACTGAAAAGTAAAAGTCTCTTAGCACTGCAAAATGATTTACTTCCAGTCTTTGCATTCTAACTAAGCATAAATTTAACTCCCTGGAGACAGCTGATAAACACATTTGTCTTCCTAACATTTGGCTAAGAATCTGGAATATATCATGGCTTTCTTTTTAAGGCATTTCCTGCAAAGCAAGGCTAAAGGTTACTTGTTATTAGAGGTAAAAGTAAAAATGATAATAATTTAAAATCAGATTGTATGAATTATATTTGCTATATAAGAAAGGATATAATGTTTAAAGCAGTTTTAGACATTTAGGTGGCAACTTTTCTGTAGGCATAAAAAATTGCTAATTCATCATGGCTACAAACATTCTCAGAAACACCTGGAATAAACACCTGGTACATCCTGAAGCAGAATTTGGCCTTTTTCACCATTTCCCTCCGTTTTCTACCACTCAAAAGTGAATAGGTTCAAGGATTATCTCATCACTCATTCAGCCTAGCAGTTACCATTGTTGAAAAATCAACAATTGTCATCTGTTGTTGCACCACAATGCACCATAACATTTAAAATAAATGGTTACTTTCAAGTATCAAATGTCAATACAGGGAGTATCGCTGTTGACAAAGACTAATAAATATTTACTTTCTAATGATACCATAGTGTGTGTCTGATTATGTACAATAAAATAAAACATATGTGAAAGATGGGATGCATTTAAGATGGAAAATCATGCTTAGACTGTGGAGTGAGCAGGAAGAAGGAAGCCATTATTCTGTATGACGGATTGTGATTGTGGATTTGACAGTTGCAGGATGGAAATTAGTGCCAAATGCCAAGCCACCTCCTCTGTATATGGCTGCAGCATTTCTAAACTTGCACACCACCTTGATTGCACAGTCCTGAGCACAGTCCACTGCTGGCTAGAGTCTGTTATCTGTAAGAGAGATCCAATATCTCCTCTTAACATCACATTAGAGATGTCTTGCTGCTCAGATAAACTGGACTTTTACAATAAATTCAGTGATGTTAGTATCAGCCCCTTGCCCATGGGAAGCAGCAGAACTGCTTTTTTACTGAAAATCACTGTTAATAAATTATTTTCCCAGCTGTACATTGAAGATGATGTGTATGATTCAAAAAAAAGGTCAAGTTAACTTGAAAAAACAAATGCAGTAAGAATATGTATAGGATTATGTGAGAATGTTCCCAAACTGTGAAGTAACTCAAATAGATTGGCATGCAGTGATGCATAGGTCAATCAAGTCACAGCATGCTTTTATTTAGTTTTATAATAGATACTCTGCAAACAATCATAACATTTTTAGTTGCACACTGCATACTCAATAGTGTAAATGGACTTTTTTGTGTATGTTCTTTAGCTCACATTCTATTCAAATCAAGTTAAGGTTCTTTTTTTTAAAAAAAAAAAAAAAGTTTGGATAGGTTTCTTTTTGTAGGTTGAATAAGCTTCTGGTGAGTTTTTTACTATTGCTTAAAAAAGTTTTGGTAAACAGCCTTACATTTATCCATTTAGAATATGTTGACCTAGAGCTTTTCAGAAGAGCATTCATCATATTCTTAAACACTTTGTTTAATTCAGCATCTTAAAGCAAAATTATTTGGATAGTATCCAGCAGTTTAGTGGTAATGTTGTCCATTGACCCACTACCAGCAAAGGCTGATGAAATTTCTCATTACTTTTTAACACTTTGTTCAGACTTTAAGATGAAAGCTGATAGCTGAATGGCTCTCTTGTTGTTGGGACAGAAAGATTGGTTCAAACTGTGACTACAGTTCACTTTAAATATAATTTCAAAATTTGTTTTGGAACTGTGTCACAACTAATCCAAACATAAATTGCCACAGAATAAAAAGATTAAAATTTTTATTTTAAAAAGCAACCCGGAGGAAAATTCTGATTTCAATCCTAAACAAAACTTCTCATCGTTACTAATATCACTTGAAGAGCTACAGTTACAGATACTTATTCAATTTTATGGCTAGTTTGTGGAAGTCCGTAATAAAACATGTGCCACGACGTATTAGTTGTAGCAGGATTGCAGGGTAATGGAAAGATCCAGTAAACAGCTGGCTTCCCTAATTAGTATGTCAAATGTTTATGTGCTCCTCTTGTTAAGTACCAAACTGTTTCATCAGAACAAAAACATGAGATACTTTGATCTGGAAAATAAGGTAAGATGTTTCAATGATACACTGTGGCCACAATTCATCCTACCTAACATTAATCACTTATGTGATACATGTGAGTTAGGGGGTTAGTCTTCTCAGACTCCTTCTAAAGTCACAGGAAGGAGATGGACACTTTCTCAGGGTGACAAGGAGACTTGGCAGCTCCCCAAGAGCAGAGGGAGACACGGTGGCTGGGCTTTAACACCATTGCTTTACTGATGCTTGAGGGACCAAGTACAGGTTCAGGCACTACCCTCTCCTTCCTTGTTTTCAAAATAAATCCATGAAATAGTATAATCCTTCCTATTTGGTCATTCAGTTTGGAGAGAGGCTTTGTTTTTTGTTTTTTGTTTGTTTGTTTGTTTTTTGTTTTGTTTTGATTTGATTTGATTTGATTTGATTGAGTGAGTGGGTGGTTTTTTTGTTGTTGTTTTTTTTTTTTTTTTTTTGTAGGAAATATAGGCAATATCTTTCAGCTTTCTCAAAAGCCTCAGTATTGTTAGAATGGAGCTTAAATTTGATCTGAAGCATCCTACCAGCTTCAGCTGTGACTGCTGCAAAAGGGAGCTATATTATCAATTCATACAGGAAAAGGTGTGCCTTTATTCTTCAGCAAACTACATTTATGACTTCAGAAATGGCCTTAAGATCTGGAAAGAAGCCAAGTCAACTTCCCTTTGACCTACAGGCAAGTCAAGCAAAAGTGATGATTTTGAGGGACAAAATGGGGAGATTAATAAGTACCTGAACTGCAAGCTGAATTCAGCAAGTGGCAGATAAATCCTGTGGGTGGCCTTCTTTGTATTCTCTAAATTAGAATGCTTGCTGTTACAGAAGCGTGATCTCAGAATACATTATTGCAAACCGATGGGAACATCACTGTTATTGGATAGTTATGCTCAACTATTATCTTGAACAAAAAATAGGAGAAATTGAACAAGGTATAGCATAAGATGCCAAAGGTAAAAATGTCTCTATGACCAAAAACTTCCAAGAACCTGGGAGAGCCTGTTGGAAGGGAGAGCTGGAGGCCGTCTGCTGCAACCCCTGTCTCACAGTGGGACTAGCACTAACAATCATCTCAGCTGAGGCCTTGCCCAGCTGAGCACAGGAATTCTCTGGGGACAGAGGTGCCACAACTGCTCTGGTTTTCATAACAGAGCAAGTCACCTAGAGACATAACAGGTTACCCAAATGGTCACCACCTCCAAGCAGCTCTGTCTTCTCACAATCAAAGACAAAGAGCCAGGATGCAAGAAAATGCTGTTGTCCTTCATATACATCCCAGTTCCCATGCAGGAGCTCTGAGGACCTTGGAGGTGGAAGCAATAAGGAGGGGAAGATGAAAACCTGCCTCCATTCCCCTAGTCCTAGTCTGATCTCAGTCTCTTTTCCTCCAAAGCATTCAGTTGCTAATCACCGTATTTCCTCATCAGCCTCCACCCACTCTCAATACATTTGTTGTCCTTTTCCTGAGGGGAAATTTCCTCCACTAGCACAACTCTCAGATTTACATTTTGGTCTATTTGGCACCAACTATGTCCCAACTTCTCCTAACTCTTCTTCCACTCTTCTACAGAAAAAAAAATCCTCCCACTTGAGCTTCCCACAATACCCTTTCTCAACCTTCCAAATTAACACACAGATTCCCTGCAACTCAAAGCTCTGGTTTTTCCTGCCCATAAAACTTGACCTCCCATCCATTGTCTCTCACCTAAACTCACTTGCTACAGCCTTCCTGGATCCTGCAACCCCTTTCTTTCCCCATAGGGATATGACCCTCCTGCATTGTTCCCACCTTCTGCTGTTACCATCATTTCAGAGACAGAACTTCTACTGGATATTAAAACCCAGGTCACCCTCTGCATAACTCTTCTGGCTTTCTGTATTTCCCTAGAGTCTCTTCTGCTTTGGCAGGGATCTAAAGACCTCACATTCCCCAGCAAGAATCTACTTCAGTATTTGGTTAGTGAGCAAAGACAAAAACTATAACCATGAAGAAGACAGACAGAAAACACAGATACAGTAGAATATAACCTTGCTGCCATTGTGAATGATCTGAAATCCTTTTCTACAAAACAGATAGAATATATCTGAGGTGAAGTGAGAAATATAGGATTATAGAAAGAAAAGAGGAATGTGAAACAGCAAAATTATATTAATTGAAGAGAACTGCTAGCTAGGGTGGAAAATAATACAAACTGGCATTATTATATTTTATCAAGGATAGCAAAAATTAATCCCAGCTGCAGCCTGTGTGGTGGGCTATTGCAGTAGAAACCAGTGGCTACGTATGTGGCTTTATATAGACAGCAGGGGAGGTCAGGTGCCCAAAGGCAGGATCCAAATCCACATTTTCACCATATTCACAATTCAGGCATTTTCAGCTACTTTACAACAAACACAAAGATTAGGATATCTTATTTTGTATTCACAGACCAGAACCTCTAAGTAGGTGTTTACACTTTGTCTTTCTAAGGTATACTTCTGAAATGCACTGGTGATTGAAACATTTCTGTCTATTTAGTATATGTTAAATGTCTAGAGCTCTAGAGGACTGAGTGGGAGACCAGGATTTAATTTGTTCCAGTCTTTACTGTGTCACATCTCCTGCTTATCTGAGTTGAATTGAAAGGGTGTTGACTATAAAGAATATAAACAGGGCTGGAAGGAGGAAGCTCTGCCTAAACCTATTCTGTGCAGGCCCCAACAACAAGACTACAGAATAATGCACCCATACAGAAAAGCCAGTCCAGTGACTTTTGCATTCTCTGTTATACAGTAAAGCAACATCAAAAGGAAAAATCAATTGTGTCACAATGAAGAGGACATTTTCCTTGGAGAAACATTCGCTTCAACCTCTTCACTCAGAGCAAAGTGTTTAATCATAGTCTAACTTCCTAAGCGAACAGCTTAACCACAGACTATTGTATAAAAGGTGGGTGGCAGATCTTCCTCCACTGTCTGTTCTAAAAAAGCACCCACAAAGCATTTTCCAAGGAGCCTTCTGGGTGTGCGTTTGGTGTTTTTTGGGAATGTCTGCAGGTTTGAGCCCCCCCAGGAGACTTCAGCAGAGGAATGCCTAGCTTCTTAGGTGGGAGATAGCTATCAGGCTGCTTAAACTGTTCTGGGTATGTGCCAAAGCAGAGCTCTGGACACCCAGAAGAGCTGAAACTCAGACAGGCAGGTGCCTTCAGCAAGATTCAAATAAAGCACCTAAGCACTTATGGTGCAACCGAAGAAAATTTCATCAAAGAAAGAGAAACGTGATTTTCCCAACAACTTTTGCCCCACTAAGTTATCCAAAATTTTCCATTACGAAATTTGCTTTGATGCCTAAGGTTAAACCACTGACACCCGGACTGAAAATTAAGCATGTAGACTGCTGTTTCCCCAAGCGCATTTGGGATTTACGAAGTAGGTATTCCATTGCCTAAGGCCCACAAAGATCCTAGTCTTCTAGGCATGTTTAGATTATGTCTAATGCATATCAATAGCACTGGGTTCAGCAAAAGGCAGAGCAGCCACGGTCACTTTAATTCAAAAAGAGTGGTGTAGGAGTAGCAGTGGTGGTGGCAGTATCCACCTTTTGCATACTAGCCTACAGGATTGACTCAGACAAGTGTGAGCCAGGTTCACTGAATTCTCTCATTGGACTGCAAGCAAAAGAGCAGAAAAATCTTTCACAGTGAAATGTGGCAAGACTTTTCTAATAAGGTAAATTTTGGTTTTATTTGTGTAATTCCTAGTGAAGTATATTTTGAAGATCTTATGGAAGTCTTTTCTGTCCCAGCTGATGCATACATGGGTCAGATCAGTCCACAGTCAGATTAATCCTTTATATTCGATAAGCTTCCATGTTCTGTAAAAGAATAGCTCAATATAATACGTCTTATTCAAATGGATGGGAACTACACCACAGCCACCTACCTCGATCTGTGGCTGGGATGAATTTAGCCCACTTCCACTGAAAAGGGCAAACAGTGACAGCAGCTGTCTGTTGGGACAAGATGATAACAAAGTGTGAATAACAAGCCTCCCTTTTATGAAGATATTATGCAGATTATTCTTATTTGGCAACACTCAGAGTTACTGAGAAACTTAAACACATGCTGTTTGGTTAAGTAAACTAAGAAAGAATATAGGAACCCAAAGGCACCATTAAAAAAAAAAAAAAAAAAAAAAAATCACTGTCAGATTGGATTCAGAATTCTGCAAAGCAAGTGAATGTGGGCTGGAGAAAACAAAAAACAGTAATGCTATCTATGACACAAGAAGGAAAATAGGAAGCTCAGCACTGGGTTTAAAGATTTCTGTGGAGGTGGGTGAGTCACTGTTGCTTACACTTTGAAGTGAGTGAGACAAGCCTGTGCGTCATATATTGTTTCCTCTTAATCTGCAGAGAACAGGCCATCCCAAGCCATTGATGGAAGCCAAGCACTTGGAGCACAAATGAAACGTGACTGGACATGGGTTTCTCTTAGTCAAGCATCCTGGGAGCCTAGAACCGCAAGTCAGACTCTGTCAGCAATTGAAATACCTCTGGTTTACAGGTTAACAACCTGGCGATAAAAATGAACTGTGGCTGAAACTAAGTCTATGTGGGCCTAATGTAATTAGGAGCCAAGTTTCATACCGCTATAGGGCTGATACTACACCCACTGAAGTCCATGATAATCTTTCCATGAATAACAGAGGCAGGTCCTTTCATCTCTCGACATGTGTATTTATAAAACAGGGATAACGGTACTTTCTTTCTCCTATGTTTGTAGCCTCAACAACACTTTGGGGAAAGGACTGTTTCTTTCTAGGCACTCCATGTGGCATTTAACACCTCAGGATTCCTGTCTTGTTTGGAATTTGAAGCTAGGAAAACACTAGGACTAACATGACCTTTCCAGCATTTAAAACGTTCAGTTAGTACAGAATACCACAGAGTATACAGAGTATACCACAGACTTGTGTGGATCTGAAGACATAAGTTTATGGTTACCACTAGAAATTCTGTAAGTGCTACTGGTAGTTTTTGAATTCATCTAAAATCTCTGGGGTTTTACTCCTTTTTCTCTGATCTACTACAGTAGCATAAAGCTTGTGAAGGCAACATGGGTGGTGAATATCTAAGAATTTCATAGGAGTCTACAGGCATTAGACTGACTCCATCAATGAAGATAACTGCCAAGTAGAATAAGCTGGATGTTTATGTAACTTTCATTCATACTGTGCTAGTTAAATGTATGGATCACATATTAATGATATTACATTAAGAACATAATTGAGATGAACCTTTAATTTCATCCTTAAATTGCTTATGTGGACATACGCTTGTTGATGATTTTTTTCCTGTATGAGAAGTAACTGTACCTTGTATAGACTGTTATTACACACTGGTTTGGAAGAGATGCTGACAGATTTGATAACTTACATCCTCTGGAGGGTGGGTGATTTTTTGTTGTTTTATTTTTATTTTATTTTTATTTTATTTTTATTTTTTCCTATGGATATATATTTACTTGAGCATGACATGCTGGAAAAGCATTTTTTTCCAGTTTTGTACCAAAGCCCCACAACATCAAATACCAGGCAAACATAAACACCACATGAAAGGATATTAATCTTTGTTTAGGTTTAAGTAGACAGTCATGCCCTTTCTAGGCTCTAAGCACCTTATTAATAAATGTGATTGAGTTAAACACTCAAGAGGAATCCTTTTTCAGAGTCCTGAAGTGCCCTTAGTTAGACCTCGAAATGCTGTCAAACTGTAGCTGTGTTGCTGCATACCTGAAAGGTCACAAATTACAGAGATAGCAGCTCACCGGTCCATCAGAGCTTGCAGAGACCATTCCATTTTGGAAACCTCCTGTCTGTTTAATTGGAACTGCCCATTTTAAGGCTAGAAAATCTTTCAAAATGATAGACTCTTTCAAAACTTTTGTAAGCCAAATGCTTTGTTGTTGCTCCTGGAAGAAAACAAAACCTTGGGCAACTGAGCATAGAAAATAGGGCTGAACAACCTGTTTAGAAATCCCAGCCTGCCTAAACACAGCAAGTTTCAGCTTGACGAAGACTGATTGTGCTGAGGATGGCCTGAATCCCACATAATGCAGCTAACTTCCGTGTCAGTTAAGAGCTTCAATGAGCTAGAGGTGAATCTTTCATTTAAAGAGAAGTCTCCACTCAGGTATTGGAATCAGATTTAGTTTTGTTAATAAAATATAAACAAGATAATGAGGAAAAAAAAATAAAATGAAATAACCTGGGTGGCATTTTTCAGTATTACAGGTATCATAACCTCTGAGATGTTTGTCAGGGTTTTAAGGATGCCATATCTTCCATTGCTTACTCAGAAAGCTCTCAGATGTGGAAAATTTTTTTGAATCTTTCACAGTGGAAGTGGAAAAATGTAGAAGAAAGGAGCAAAGGGGGCTGGTTTACTATAGTACTTACTCCAAAATGACATGGATGTAAAGCTTCTGTGATTGATTGAGTCATATGAACAAAAAATTTGTTTGAAGAGGTAGAGTATTGGGCTCAAAATATCTAGAACTATCTTGAGGAAAGGGACATTGCCTCCTACAACTTCAAAATAGTGTGAAATATTTTTTCTGTAAAACAGAAGTGGCTGCCAAAAATTCACCAGGCTGGTTGAAAACATTTTCACATGACTGCAGGTAACTATATGCTGAGACCTGGGAAATCACTCTAGGCAGTGGCAGGCAGACAGGTAAACTAAGCCTCATCTTTTGCTGTTAGAAGTTCCAGAACATACTGCCGCAACCAGTTTTTGTTTTGTTTTGTTTTTCACAGAGAGCCAGTCTGTAACCACAGATAAATGTTTTTCTCTGTTGAAACTCATCCTTATGGTACGACAGTCTGGCTAATTCTTGGTTATACTGGGTATGTAATAAGAATGCTTGAACATAAAAGGGATGAAAGACCAAAGTGGGAGAAATTTTCCCTCAATGTTATTTTCCAGAAAACCAAAATCTGGCATAGCCAGGTCTTTTTGTTGTTTCCCAATACTCAGACAATGTAAGCAATCAGCAGCCACTGATGCCCGTTAGGTTTCTAAATTTATTTGAGAAATGTTCTCTTAAGCTTCTATTTTGTTCTTTTGTTTGTTTGTTTTTGTTTGTTTGTTTGTTTGTTTTTCCTACCTGTTCTTTCTCGTATTCTGGATTGAACTAATTCTGTTCGATAGCCCATGATGTATATGCCTTGTCTTCTAGTTTCTAATGTCTAGACTCTGTCATCAAACAGTTTCTGTTTTGTTCACCGTTGTGACTAACCTTGTAAATCATCCCTTATCTCATTTAAGTGCAATTGTGCCAAGAAAAAAAAACGCAAAAATGATGTTACAAAGCCTTATGTTCACGTACTATGGTTGCATCAAAAGACTCTAGCTAGCAGTTTAAGGTGTTAAAAAATATATATATAAATTCTTAGCTCCTTGGCCTGAAAATTCATCCTTGGCATCTGAAAGTCAAATTTCTCTTTCTCCTCACATTTAAATAGCTATAAAAATTCATCTATGGAAATGGGGGCCCCAGTTCAGCAAAGCACAACTGTTTACTTAATAATGGATGAGACAAGGATGATCCAGCTCACTTTTCCATGTATGGGCCATAAAAGGCCAACAAGAGCTAGGGAAATAAGAAAATTTTATAAGCAGCACAAGTGAACATGAATAAAAATGGGGATTTTTGCTTAAATGCATTTCATATTTGTATATATTTGTCCTCCCCATTTCATCAAGGATCCTCTGCCCTGTGCTGGGGCTCACCAAGTCCCAGAGAGGGCTTGGAGCTGCCATTACAGACTGAACTGGCTATTGCTGACAGGATCACACTCACGCAGTGCTGTTATTCAGCTACACTGGTGCACAAGAGGAGCTATTACTCTCTTGTTTAGTATTACTCCAACTATCTTTACTCATGGTGAGTAATTCTTTTGAAGTCAGTGTGTCTACACAAGTGAGTAATCGCCTCAGGATCCAGCCCTTCAAGAGTGTATGACGTGTTATGTTTCAAATGCTTCTGCAGTGTTGTTTTTAATACAGCATTGCAATTTACTTACTGGAATTATCTTCTGAATAGCTTCTTTCCATGGATTCCATTATATATATTATTATATTTATTAGGTTTTCACTTTGATCTGCATGCCAATCAAGATAAGCTCAATAAAGATAAAATTTTAATGAACACAAGGAACTATGTGTAGCTGCAACAGCCAGTTTTACTAGTTTTATGGGTGTGTGCATTTATTTTTACTTGTGTAACATCCAGATTGTAAGGCTGCAGTGTGTGAAGCACTTCATATTCGTTTGTTGTAAAGAATGAGATATCTCTATTATTTTCACAGTTATCCTAAGTACCTCATTTTATCTGTTTTATGGTTTTTGTTAGGTTATACAGAAAAAAAAAGGAGACTGTTAAGAAAAACAAATACTAAACGGAATAATGGCAAAGATAAATGTCTTCCAGGGAGTATATCTGGGAGACTTCACTGTCAGGGACTGCTAACAGTGAAATGTCTACCAACACCACAATAGGTTATGGATGGATTTTTCCAACATCCAAATCAAAGAAACAGTAATCTGTTAAAACCCTTCACCTGGACTAGAAAGAATGGGAACAAGGTAATTGCTTGATGTCATTTTCTTCCAGTAGAAAAGAAGTGGGTTAGGACTGGGGTAAACATAACAAAAATGATTAAGGAAAGACTAAGGTTTAGACAGAAAGGTGCAAACTTTTCACTATCTTAACCCTTTGTTTTCTGAAATGTATCTTACGATAAATAATACATGGGTTACTTCAACAGGACAATCAACAAAAAGCTCTTGGAGAGATGTTTCTGTACATTGGTCAAACTCAGCAAACTCAAAATGATTAGGGGACACACATAGCCTTCCCAGTTCAAGATCCAGCCATAGAGCTGTGGACAGTTTCTATTCACAATAGAAAGGGACCTGGAAAAAGAGCAGGTTTTACAGCTGAGAGTGGTTAAAAAAAAAAAAAAAAAAAAAAAAAAAAAAGTCTGCAGTAGAAAAAAGTCTTGTAAATGGATCTAAAACACAGTTTGTCTGATAACAGTGGAAGGTGTTTTAACAGGTAACAACTACCTGCATTGTGCAGGTACATGAAAGTAGTCAAAATGGAGGGATCATTGCCTGTACTCTAGTATCAATGATAAAAGCAATCATTGATTCATAATCAAAGTCATTGTTATCAAAGAAATTATGTTTTGTCTACACTCAAACATTTTCTTTGTGTTCCTTTTCATTTTTTTTCTGGCAACGTTGAATTAGGCCACCACTGAAGTCACCTGTAGGTTCTTGTACTGTGACACAACATACACAGAATATTAGATCACAAAGCATTTCCGAGTGGATGCAACTAGAATAGCTACTTCTGAGGCCTACAAAAAAGGAATGACCAGGGCTTGATTTGGTACAATTCATCACAGTGGAACCATAATGTGGTGAAATTTATTATAGTAGAGCTATAATGTTATGGAGCTATTCCACAACACACTTTTTCTGGTATTGAAGTTGTTATAGAATCAGAGAATGGTTTTGGTTGGAGATCATCTAGTTCCACCACTCCTGCCACTAGACCAGGTTGCTCAAAGGCCAATCCAACCTGGCCTTAAACACTTCCAGGGATGGGGCATCCATAGCTTCTCTGGGCAACCTGATCCAGTGCCTCACCACCCTCTGAATAAAGAATTTATTCTTAATATCCAATCTAAATCTACCTTATTTTTGTTTAAACCATTCCCCCTTGTCCTATCACTATGCTCTCTGACAAAGAATCCCTCTCCAGCTTTTTTGTAGGCCCACTTTAGGTACTGGATGGTTGTTGTGAGGTCCCCCGGGAGCCTTCTCTTCTCCAGGCTAGACAGCCCCAATTCCCTCAGCCTCTCTTCATGGGAAAGGTGCTCCAGTCCTTCAACAATCCTTGCAGCCCAACTCTGGATTCATTCTAATATATCCATGTCCCTCTTGTGCTGGGGGCCCAGAAAGGGACAACCACTTCCATTGACCTGCTTGCCCTGGTGCTTTTGATACAGCCCAGGATATGGCTGGCTTTCTGGGCTGAAAATACACATTGCTGGCTCATGTTGAGTTTCTCGTCAAGCAACACCCTTCTCCTCAGAGCCGCTCTCAATCCATTCTCCACCCAGCCTGGATTTGTGCTTGGGATTGCCCCAGCCCAAATGCAGGACCTTGCACTTGGCTTTGTGTAACCTCATGAGGTTCACACAGGCCCATGTCTCAAGCCTGTCCATGTCCCTCTGGATGGCATCCCTTTCATCTTTTGTGTTGACTGCACTACACAGCTTGGTGTCACCAGCAAACCTGCTAAAGGTGCACTTTATCCCGCTGTCGATGTCACCAGCAAAGATGTTAAACACTGCCAGTCCCAATACTGATCCTTGAGGAACAAGGAGGACACCAGTTGTTGCCTGTCCAAGGCACATGTTTCAATGCAAAGTAGCTTCCTGTACAGCCATCTGTGATTGTTTTGCCATTACTAAAAGAATTGTGTGCTTGCAGTGTGTGAAATGCTGGAGGACATAGAGAAGATGTGCTTTGAAGGCACTTTGCACCCACTGTCAGTGAAGTGCTCTGGATGGACCCTGAGGACTTAACTTCAGCTTTGGTTCCTGGGGCACACTCACATGTGTACTACACAGTTCCAAGAACAGACACAGGGAAAAATTTAATTTTAACAATAAATTCTCCAGCACTAAATTGCTAACACACATGCACTAGTTGAAAACCAACCTACCAACCTGAGTGAATGTTCGTATGAATCATACTCATTCCCCTTCAAAATTGCAACAACAAATGCTTGCACTGAAAGATATTTAAGCTCTTTTTTAGCTGACATTTGCTACAGCTCACCAATTGGTAATAAATTGGAATCACCATCATGTGTCCGTCCAGCCCTAAATGAAACATTAGTGGAGTATGAAGAATGCCCTCAGACTCACCATTATAATTATTTGCTGTATATTAAAGGTGTTATGGTAAGCAAGGACAGACACAGTTGTAATCCAAATGACTTGAACAGAGGTGAAGAAGAATAGTTCAGTTGGAAGAGACCTAAAAAGATCATCAAGAATAACTTCCCAACTACTTCAGGATTAACCAAATGTTACAATATGTTATTGAGGGCATTATCCAAATGCCTCTTGAGCATTGACAGGCATGGGGCATCAACAACCTCTCTAGAGAGCCTGTTCCAGTGTTTGGCCACCTTCGTAGCAAATATTTTTTTTTCCTAATACCCAATCTGAATCTTCTTTGGTGCAGCTTTGTGCCATCACCATGCATTCTATCATAGGTTACCAGGGAGAAGAGATCAGTGCCTTTCTCTCTGCTTCTCTCCTCAGAAAGTTGTAGAGAGAGGAAAATGAGGAACTGAGGAAAGCAAGACAGATTCACCAGAGGTCCCCTAAATTCACCCTTGTTTTCCAAAGCTGATCACTAAAAGTTCAAAGATCACTAAGTTTTACCCAGTTTCAAGGGCTTATCTGACCATTTTGTTGATAATGTAACAAAAGCTCATGTCAAGAAAATGACAGAAGGCCTCCATCAACTTAGGCAGATGTTGTAGAACTTCAAGTGGTTAGTGCCACTGCAATAATTAATTGCAGTGTACATGAAACATAGAAAATGTGGAAAAGACATAGCTCTGCAGGAAGGATCAGGAAAAGGAGGACAGAGTACACAAACTAAAATGAAAGATGAGACACAGCTCATTGTTGCCAGATTAAGGAGAATATATTGTGTACACTAGCCAAGGAACAAGATGTTGTGGTGCCTCTCAACAGCATCTGAATGTTTGGCTGTCAAAAGGTTTTTAGGAACCCCATCCTGTAGTACTTGTTCATAGTTTGTCATGCTTTTTCACAGAAATTTGTTATGCTCCACTCTGAATGCATGAAGAAGAATGTTGTGTTCTTGTCTTAATTTGACTGTTTTACTGTTTTATGATCAAATCTCCTATCTCCCTTGCTAAGCTTGTTCATTTTTTTTTTTTTTCCAGAGTAGGACTTTTCCTCAGCATGTCCTCAGTGCAACATTCGACTTAGCTGGACAGCCTGGACTTGGTCTGTGCTTTGCATGTCTGCAGGGACAGCTCTGTGACTGCAAGCTGGATTTCCAGTCTTTGACAAACATGGACATACCAGCAAGATGGATGTTTGTACTGGCCACACCCCTGGAAGAAGACTGCTCTTACACCAGCTAAGTACTCCAGTGTAGGCACTTTCAATCACAGAGTATGTACCTCACTGTATTTTTTTCAGATGGGCTGTGACCACAGTCTTCTGCTTCATTTAAGGGAAAGTATTATTTTGGTTTGAAAGTAGTGGAAGAATCTCTATTAATTTTCAAGTGGAAATGGTAAAGTACAAATAATTTATTTCCCTTTACGCATGTGGTATAACAAGGTCTGATTTAAAATCTTTAACATAAATCTATTGCCAAATTTTCAGGATGAGCAACTGCAGAAAAAAATCAATACACTAAAACCCAAAACATTTCTTGTTGACTTAAGGCGTTAGTTAAAGTCTCATTTGGGCCCAGTCTTTCAGGAGCCAGTCCTACTTCATTGGCTTCAAAGAAACCTAAAGAATGAAAGTGGAATACAGTGCCCTACAGGCTAGGCAAATACATGGAAAATTTGTGCAACATTGCAGGTTCCATGAAGGAAAGCCAGCAGCAAGAAGAAGGTGTTCACCTATTACCATGAGGAAAATGAATGGTATATACCAGGCAAACAATTTCACCTCCTTCACCTCAAAGAGAAAATAGCCACAGGAGGTGCATCCTTGGTGTAAGCACATCTTCTCAGATGAGAGGATTGGAATAATGAGCAGCTCAACTAAAATCCCTGCAGGTGTGTGAAACAGCACTTGAACTCTTCCCAAGAAAGTCAAGTTCATGTTGGTGTAAAGGGAATTTAAGTGGAATCCCTGATAAAAACCTAATGGACTTACACCCCATATAAGGCCTGCTGACTGGGTGGAACTGAAAGGTGAGGAAGCACACATACATAATCCATCAGTTGGTTTGACATGTGTGGGGTGGCTGCACTTAGGTGACTTCATGTCTCAGAGATCTGCTGAGCCACAGTGCCAGACTGCCTGCCTCACTCATTGCCCAGGGCTGCAATATTTTCTCTGCTGCCATCATCCCTCCGGGAGGAGGCTTCCCTTTTCAGATGGGGTGGGAATTTGTGGCCCATGGGTTGCATTTGGTCTGGAGCTCTGTTCCAGAGGGCCTGCAGCCACACGAGTGGGAGGAAGGCAGACAGGCATCTCACTAGTGCACAAAAAATGAATGTTAATTATGTTTCTAGTTATCAAAGGAGAAGTCTATTATCTGTGTGTCAATGCACAGCCCACAAAGATTGCACCAAAATCCCAGCTAAAGCCTAGGTTAAAAAATAAATCCAATCCTGTGACTGTTGAACCTCCTGTTTTCATAATCTGCAGCAAATTATATAGGTGCAGCAACATCTGATCCTTTGCATGCCATAAAGTAGATGGTTTATCACATAATTCTCCATAAAACAGAGCCTGCATTATTATTACGATGAACATAACCTTGTACTCTGTCAGTGATTAATTTATGTGTGTCTCTCCTGCTAACAAATGGATTTTACAGTGAGCTCTGATGATGGGACATAACTATTTTCTCTGAAAACAGCATTAATTTGAGTCAAGTCAAAACATCCTTAAAAATAGTGTCACATTCACAGTTTTTTTTTTTTAAAGCAAAACCGCCTCTCAGTTTCCTCTTCAGTAAAACTACATGAGGTATTTTAATATACCTTTAAGTAGAATGTTAAATTCAGTTTGAAAACTTCACAGCAAGCTTTATTTTCAATCAATCCAAGATGATTTCTTAAATGATAACAAAGTGTTATCAAGATAACAAGCATGTCAATTATTCTCACAATCTTGTCTCACTGACTACACTGAGGGTTGCATCCAGAGGTCACTACTTGTAGATGAGTATATTTTTAAAGGGTAAGTGCTCTGAACCAAAAAATGTTGCCAAGAGATGCAAATGAAGCAAATGTGATGCAAATGAACCTTCCTAGACCCAGTGAAAAAATATTTTGAGATTTGGCTTGGAAACCGAAGGAACTATATACATTTCTGGATAAAAATTACTAAGAATAATGTGGTTTACAGCTAAATATCAGTATGTGCATTGAATACAAAAGTTACAATCATCCTGAAAGATTAAAACCTTACCCTCTGTGATTAATTGTCTGTGAGGAAACAGATTAAAGAGGTATTTGCCATCTAACAAACACCTACAAAATGACAGTAAAACCCTTTGGAACATGATTCTTATTTAGAAAAGACCTCCTAAAGCCTTTTCAATGTGAATATTCATGAAAATCATCAAGTACTAAGAAAACACTGACATGAGAATTATTAAACGTTCTGTCTGTGGAAAATAATAGGAGGGTGGCATGCTAAATATTACACACAGACACACACACAGTTTTCTAATAAACTGTTTAAGAATAGAAGTTTGGTTTCAGATGTATTTTTTTTGGTGTGCATCAATGGATCATAGCAGTATAAGGCTGTAAATGACCTCAAGAAGTTGTTAAGAAGCATTACCAAGTCATCCTTAGAGTTTTTTTTCTAATCCATCCTTAAAAGCCTTAAAAAAAAATGATATTTTCAATTTCCTCAAGCAAGTCTGTCTTCCTACAATAATCCTTGTTGTAGTGGACTCTTAACTTGTTTCTGCCTCAGCCTTCCCCTTTTAGACCAAGCAATCCAATTTCTATTGTATGTCATGTCTTCTAAACCTCTTACCCTGCTTGTTACCTTCACCTTGAATTTGCTTACAGCCTTCTTCAAGTGCAGTGCCTGAAAGTGGGCTGAGTCTTCCAGGTGAGCTTTCACCAACACCTTAGCAGAGCTAAGCAGTCATCTCCCCCCCTCCCTTTTTTTTTTTTTTTTTTTTTGTCTTGTTCACAATAGCATCATATTGTTGACTCCTAACTGGTTTGTGGTTCACAGCAATCTCCAAATCTTTGCCTGCTATGTTGCTGTATCTGTCATTATTGTCCGTTTTATTTATGTTTGATTTTTCCTTCTGAAGCGTAGTTCTCTGCACTTCTCCTTATTTTGAATTTCAGGCCATCCTTTCTTTTTGCCCATCTGATTTCTGAAGATCTCCTCCAAAGTGCTTGGATCATAGTCCCATCAGTGCCATGTGCAAGTTAACCGTGTGTGTATGCTCTCTAACCTATCATTGAGACCCTTAATGAAAATCTAGACTAGGTCTGGGACCAGGACATAAGCCTGCAGGCACCCCACTTGGAAGGACTCCACAATTTTTCAGTGAATCTCATGCTTATGTTTTTTTTTAAGATTTTTCAGGATGTCCTACTTTCCAGTTATTTACTAGAGACTATGTTTCCTGAGCTCATTCATGGCATTATGAGAGAGAGAATCAAAAATGTCTCACTAAAATATCTGCTGTGGCACCACTCATCAGTAGGCTAGTTATCTGCTCTAAGGAGGGAACAGGTAATTAAGGTAATACTTTCACATTAAATCATGCAATAATCCTTAAATTCTAAATAAAATTCTGAACTAAAGCAATTTCAAAAATAATGCTTGAACTTTCCCAACAGTGATTTAATAGACCTCCCACGTTTAAAAAAAAAAAAGAAAAAAAAAAAAAAAAGAAAATGTGAAATAAAGACACTCATATTACAGGTATGTATAAATTCCTCTGATCAGACAGCAAATGAATAAACCTTAAGCTTCACTTATAAACTGTTTGCTTTGGCATTTGCCATATAATTTATCTGTATAAAGGGAAGGCTAGACATGCAATATAATTATTTTCCCACCTATTCTTGTCACAAAGTTTCCTGAAAGTGCAGTTTCTTTCTTCACTCACTCTACATAACCTCAAAATAGTATCTTATGGTCACAAAACTCTTATGTTGTGTAAATATCTTTTAGGGCATTTGATCTTTTACCTCTTCTTTCCTCATCTTCCATTAGCAGTTTTTATTGCAGCTGCTTGAATACAAGGTAATGAAAGCTCATGTTTCTGTTTACTCTAGGTCTGTATTGGTACACAGAACTAGAGAGGAAACAAAAAGTCTGGGCATCATTATAAAAGACTGTCGTCAAACAACCAGTATTTTCTAGTTTGTACTTTAATCTGTGTCTGGAATTACACATCAGGATCTGGCAGTGCATTAGGGACTTTCTCAGGGATTCTTTGGAAGATACTATTTTATTTCTGTGCATCAGTGAAAAGCAGCACATTTTACCATAGCAAAAACTTTAAATTTAAATTAGTTAATAACTTATGCATGCATAAGATGCATGATCAATGAGTGTTTTCTGATTGCAAAATTATTTCTGTTCTTCTGACAGCATACACCAGCTCACACCTGTGGCTCTGGTCAGCATTACACAGGGATGGGAAGAGAATCAGACTGTTACTTGCATACCCTAGGAGTTTTAAAATTCTTCCAGCAGAGCATCAGAAAGCCTCCAACAGCGGGAATATTTCTGCAATATCACACATGAGACAGGGTGATTAGAAGAGCCAGGTGGAGAGCTTCTGAAGCTGAGAAGACCTGCATTCTTCTACATTACTTGGCAAGAGTACAAAAAATAGCCCAACAGCTTTCCAATAAATTATCAATTTCTTGTTGAATTTCCTCCACACAGTGGTACAAAGAGTTTCTAAGGTCTGGTGGCTCTTTCATCTGCTGTTTCTGCAAGGTCTGTAGGCAGCTCAATTGTTACTGCATGCCAGAGAAGAAAGATTTCTCTTCTCCTTCACCTCATCTAATCCATTAAACCAATTTCTATTTTCCTTCCTCTGGGGTAGTCTAGGAATTATGTGAAATCCCTGAGATTCATCCCCAAAACGTGTTTAGTATATTTCTGTTGTTATTTGTATTGAACCCACCACAGCCAGACCCATTTGAAAACAAGTAAGTCACCTTGCTACTGATCCTTTGAACAAGTGTGTTTGCAGTAGAAATATGATCATCTTTTAGTGTATTTATTGCAATCATCACCACTAATATCAAGTTTTCTAGAGTATTCCTCATTCTTAAAATAGTGTTTTAATCATGCAAGCCACCCAGCACCAGCCCCTTGGCTCTGGGCTATCAGTTGTTTACCAAACTAGCACTCCTTGCTCGTCAATTAACCTACAGCTCTTTCTGAGAGGACACTCAATGGCAGCTTTTGCAGGCAGGGCAGAGCTAACTGCAAACTGGCTAGGCAGAGCGAGAGCAACATCAGCATGAATTTTAGTGCTAGTTGCATATATATCTCAGCCAGGTAAATATTTGTGTGGTCTGTCTTAGCAGAGCCCTGTACTGCTGCAGTTATTAGTTGATTTACAGCTACTGTGGGAATATTAACACTGGCTACAGCAATAACTGTGATTGAAGTATAGATACACCCTAAAAGGAAGAGGTTTACTAAGCTAGTTTTCTAGTCATTTCCATTAAAAGTCAATATAGACTGTTTATTTTTATCTTCTAGCTCTGTGCATTTTGTAATATTCAATTAAAAACAAAAAATATCCCAGTAAATGTCCTCAAATCTCTACACAAGAACTAAATTGGTGTCATTCAAACGTGTGAATCCAGCTGAAAACTAGATAAAAATAAGAACTTGAGAAAATTTGACTACTTAAATATGTATTATGAAAATGACTCGTATTCAATTGCAATTTCAGTTGTGTCAAACTCAAAGGGTCAAAGTGATTATCAGTGAATTATTTATACACAAAGTGATTAAAAGGGAAGTGTGTGAAGCAAAAATGTTACTGAGAGAATGTTGGTAGTACGCATGAAGTATTGAATAGAGTGAGTTTTAGATAGGTAGATAGATAGATAGATAGGGGGACAGATCTGGAATGAGGAACTGTCTCCACTGTACAAAGATAAGTGGTAGAGGAAATATTCTATTTGTATTCAATTAGTACATAAATATTGCAGTCTCCATGGTGTTGGTATTTGTCAAACAACTTTCTAAGGAGAAGTTCAAATACTGAATAGTTAAATGACTAAGAATGTCATTTGAATTTTAGTTACTTCAAAAAACTTAATATGTAACAATATCCACCCAAAACATTTAAAAATTCCAAACCACCACAATTATTTTTGAAATTATAACCCCTCCCATGAAATATGTATAAACAGTACTCTCCCTAGAGAGTGCTTGAAATTCTGGCCCTTTGGCCCCAATCTTTGGTTCCTTGGTTAGTTAATTAATAGGCTTTTCCCAGAAAATAAATTTCATACAAATCTGAACAATGGACAAATTCATGGAAAACGTGAACAACTCACAGATGATTCATGAACAGAAGAAGTAGTTGGAGTTCCTCAAACAACTTGATAGATCATAAGACCTTTTATTTTGCTTAGGTTCTAGTACGTCTGAGAGGCAGCATGGTAATAAACCTGTAAATGGTTCACGTAATTCCAGAGAGGAAATGACAGTCAACTATTGCAATCATTTAGTCTCTCCCTATTCCTGGCATTCCTGTTAAATTTAACCTACTTTTCCTAATTCCCTACACTACAGAAACTGCAGTTTTTCAAAATGCATTACTGTAAAAGTGCTCTCTGTATCGGCTATTCTCTCATTACTACATGGAGTACTAAAGAAAACATTACAGAGGGAGTTAGGAACATGTTTAAGTATCTTTAAAATTCCCACCAAACCACATCTAAATTTTTAGGCACCTAAGAACTTCAGAAAATCTGTCTCTTTGCATGCATAATTTCAAGCCCACTGATAGCTCATTTCAGTCAGAAGATACTTTTCACATGTTTGAAATTACAAATGTTCCTAGGTGTTTTGCAGAATCAGGGTCTACTTTGTCTGTCAAATGGAAGTACAAACAGCTGGAAACTCTTTATTAAGCAGCCGGAAGGGAGGGAAATAAAATGAGAATTTAATAAATCATAAAAATGCTCTAGTGATTGCTTTTGCATGAAAAATTCATACAAACTCCAAACATTTTTGGATGGAGGTCTCAAAGGCACATCAATATATACTTAATAATAAAAACCCACCCTTGTGCTCACATATTTCATTTACCCACTTGCCGGCTTCATCCTGCACTTTTGAATAAGACAAACGCTCATTAAAACTAATGGCAGTTTTGCCTGAACATGCACCTGCAGGACTGGGCTTCATTTGCTGAAACTCACTTTACTCCCTGAAACTACTAGCAGATCAGCATTTCGATAAGCACTGAATACATCACCACAGGAGAACATACAAAGCTGCGTTTGAACAGGTGACATTTCCTTTTCAAGGCAGACCTGTTCAAAAGTTTAGCATTAATCATTTCCAAGCAGGCATAACAGAATTATCTACTATATCTTTCAACTTTCTGCTTCTTATAAAGGTAAACTTTTTCAACCTGTAGAAAGCAATGTCAAAAACAATAAAATAGGGCCACTGATTAACTACTCAGTGCAGTTTAACAGCAGCATCAGAGCTTGCTCCATCAACAATTGCTACATGTCAGCAATATATATGTGTATATATGCATATAGATTTATACATCGCTTGAAGTAAGAGACAATATTTGGTTTCAGTTACATGGTTGGGAAAGAGGATGTCCCTGACACACACATACACACACACACAGAGAGAGTTCTCATTTATGCACGCAGACTGCCTTGGTGTGCCTGCCAATGCTACCCAATGGGCTATGTAGCATGTAGCACAATTCTGAACTGCTAGGGAGTCCCTTTTACTCCACAAAGTAGATTTCAGCCACAGCTGGGGATGTGTTTGCAGATTTTACCGTTTGTGCTGCTCAACTGCACTTAGACTAATGAATTACACTTGCCTGGGACCATTCTTCGGCAACGAAACTGGGCAACCCACAGTGTACCATGCCATTACTATTAAACTCTCTTACTCCCCATACAGGGTGGCCACATTCACACGGCCACCTGGGAATAGTCCCTGGCCTCTGCTGACTCCCCAGTCGTGCCAGGGAATTGTTTAGGAGAGTGCTTGCTTGCCCAGGCCAAAAGCATGTCAACGGCTGCTCTGACAACTTCAGTTCCAGTGCCCTGGCACTGTTTAATTTACTAGTAGAGAGGCAGACTCAGTCCATGTGGTCTTGGGAGCAGCTTCAGGGAGCATCTCAAAGTGAAATGTAGAAATACCCCCTTGAGGCTATTAAAGGGACAAGGAACTCCTTGATCTGAGCAAGATTATCAGCATCTGACCTATAATTAACTTCACTGTCCAAGCTGGCAATACACTGATACAGTAGTACTTAGCATTGTTGTAGCTTGCTCTGTTTTGATTAATGAGTGTATTTAACTAAGCAGTGTACATTAACTATTATTAATGGAACATTAATTGTTAACTACACATTACCTAAATAGACATCCTATTAGATAGTTACTTCTCTGTTAATACATTAATCAATTTGCCCATGGATTAAATTCATGCATAACTGATTTGGAAAAAAAACTCATCTGTATATCAGCAATATATTTATTAAATTATGATTCCATGAGGATACTGATTTAAAGAATCAGGGCATTTTAATTACTTTCCTGCAATATTTTTACTCACTTGGCTGTGGAAATACCACTCTACTCATATGATCACCAAACAGCAACCACATTCCTATAACCTCAGATCTTACCATCATCTCTATAATCTTTGTAGCACCCATTACCAAAGTTTACTCAACAAGAAGCTCTTGATCCACAGTAAAAATGAATATTAGTGCCAGACTAATACCTAACTAAGACTTCTTGATAATCTCAAATCCAGAAGTATTTTCTTTAGAATCAGAATCTTAGGTTTCCATCTCTATTTTTCTTCAACAGGAGGTTAAGCAAAACCTCCTGGGCTGCATGGGCTTAAAGGAGTGTGTACTTGGATAGTACAGCTGTGGGCACTAACTTGGAATCTAACCCTGAGCTAGCCTGTGGATGGAGAAGGCCTTGTGTTTGTTGGTGCAGTGCTGTGATGATGAGTAACGAAGACCCGGGCTGGGAGAAACCTGTAATGTGGGGCTTAAAAAGCATATGATCACTTACATCTGAACACTCTTCTCCAACCCCCCAGCATCACCACAGGCAACTCACTTCCACAAATTCTTTCCTTTTTGCCTTGGGAAGTTCTCCACAGACCTTGAAAAGTGCCTCTGGGCATATGCAGACATATTTTCCCCATGACAGAGCTGAGGAGCGTGGCCCCTGCTCATGCCTCTGCCTCACTGAGATCCATAAGCTGAGGAACTTTGGTCCACTGATCTTTCCTAATGCATCCCACACACTGTCCACATCCAATTGCCTCCATACAACAGAGTGGTTTATACTACCCTTTGTAAAACACAGCCAAGGGAAGAGCTGCCAACAACCACTTTGTGTACAACCATTTAGTGGCTAGAGCATTCATGAAGGATGTGTGATATGGAGCTTATATTTTTTTCCCATTTGGAGATATTCAGCTACCTATCTTCCACGTCCTCAGGGAGTGTTCAGGTCAAGCCTGTGCTGAAATTGCCAGGCTACATGGAATAAATAAATAAATAATCATAGGCTGCATGGGCTTAAAGAGAGAGAAAACAGAAAAGGGTATGACTACAGCACAGTGATTATGGTCATCGCCAAGAAGAGTCCTAGGTGCTGGTCCTTGTTCCAAGAGCTGTTTCTATATTTTATCTAATGACTTCATGTAAACAGTCCTTGTACGAGGGATTGGAATCTCTGGGGCAGATCTGAAACCTGTTGAAGTCAATGGAAATCAAAGCCAACTGAATGAATAGAAAGTTTTCCACAGATTTCAGTAGGCTTTGGATTACTTCGGGATTACTTCTTGGGTGGTAAAGGCTCCATGCCAATGCACTGAAGGCATGCACCGATTGCATACTAACACACACGTTGCTGTGGCTTATTGCTATATTGGAACCAGCCTTTGAAAACTATCATAATATCCCGAGGCAAACTAGAGAGTCAATTATTCAAAATGTTGGTCTTGAATGTTTAAAGGCCCAGTCATGGGCTCCTTAGGCTAAGTTCCCACTGCCTGCAATGAGAACTCTCTCTGAGGAGCACAGGCAGAGGCAAGCTCTGAGACTCACATTAGCAGGGTATTTTGATGCCCTTGGCACAGCCACAACTGCAGTTTAATGCAGAGATAGCCAACCTGACTTGAAACTATGTAATGTGGGTAGCAAACACAATATAGTCATATTAGCATAGCACTTCACATGGGTTAATTAGCCCTGCCAAGAGGCAAAGTTCATTAGCCTGAGGAGAAAGTTGCGTGAAGATGGACTACTTCCGACTCATTTAGAGGTAGCTTTGCAAAGCAGCGCTTTGTGCCATGTAGACATGCTAAATATCCTCCTATTCCAAGCATTACAAAACTTCCGACTCTGCAGCAGCTGTGGCAATTGTACAGTTATTGTGGACCCATCTGTCCTTTGAAAGGAAGGGTCTCTCATACTGTTTGGTATTTCAGTTACCAGAGTGCACACACACTGAGGCTTCACTCACATGAAGCAAATCAGTCCCAGGTTAAAGCTTGGCATACAAATATTTTTCATTGTTTTCTGTTAAAAAAAAAAAAAAAAAAAATTACAAGAGGTTCCCTTAGTGATTTCAGCAGTGCAAGGCTTAGATTCCTGGAGACAACTTCCAGCACGAACTAGAACAGCCTCATCACCACATCTTGGCCATGTTCCTCATTCCTGCTTGCAGCAGCCATTTCTCTAAGGTTTAATGGGTAGCCTTTTTACACCCAAGGATTCCAGTTCAGATACCTTTTCATAAAGACTTCCCCTCCATTAAAACTGTTTTCCTGGAAATGTTGCAAGTTTAATTTACCCAATGTAATTTTTATGTTTTGTTTGTTAATTTGCATAGGATTTCAGTTAGCATACAATTCTCTTCAATATCCTGACTTTAATAAATACTAAAACTTTACTCCAGGGATAAATTCAGATACAAGGAATGATTCTGCAATCCACTGTATGCATCATTTATATTTTAGTGTCTCAATGAATATTTTTCTGAGTCTGCAATTAATGTTTTGCTGCGTCCTTGCACAAGTCTCCTCACAGCAAGTGTCATGGTCTCTGTTCAGGAAGGTCTATGTAATCTGTGAGAGAGCTAGATTATAACTGAATTCACTCAACTGAGAACTCCCACAGAGATAAAGAGATGAGGCAAACACAAGCAAATGGATAGACCAGACACCTGCCATGTTTCTCAAGTGAGTTACCACTTTGCAAGCGTTCATATTACCAGCTGGGGAGGTGAGAGAAAAGGCAGGAGCAGGATTTGACTTGGTGTGATCTGCTTTGGTGCTAGGAACATCTTTATGGCAGTAAATTCATAGCAATTGCCTGTGTTAGGCACATGACACCACACATCTGTAACTAATAGGCAATGCAAAGTGTGTTTCTGCACAGCCAGCCCAGGCTGCTTTGAGGTTGCCAATGGAATCACGTGCTTGTGCAGAATGCCAACCGCTGGAGGACATGGGGAAGATGTGCTTTCCCCTTTTGGGGGTACCTTGCACCCACACTGACAGTGGGGTGCTCTCACATGTGTGCTTCATGACTCCAATTGCAGATACGAGACACATTTGCACTGAATCAATAACTTCTCCAGAGGGGTAAATAGCTGTTGCAGATGCACCCAGTGAGTGCAGCAAGCACCTCCTCATGTCCACCGCCAGAAGCTACCAAGGAGGCAACTGCAAGGAGGCACTTAACTTCTTGCAGACTGGCTGTAAATTTAATTTCATGTTATGTTAGTGAAAGAGTCATCTGGTGCTATGAGGAGATCCCAATCTGAAGCTGTCAGTTCTTGACTATTTCTGCTGAAGGTTGTTTCAAAATCCACTCAGCCAATTCCATTTGGAAAAACAACCCCTCAAAACAACAAAGTGGTGTTTAGACCTAGAGAAGGTGTAAAGAATGGAGTTGTTCCAACAACATAGACATACCTAGTTTTTGTGAGAAATCTGGATATCAAGAACTATGAAAGCAAATGAGGTTTTCAACCAGCATTTACTGTGCTTGGAATTTTTATCATTTAAAACCTAACAAGAGTCTTCAATGGGCAGACATACTATGTGCTTGTTGTACATTAATATGCCCAATAGGCTGAATAACTTCAAAGAAATTTACTCTGTTCTTTCTAAAAAGACTTTTTAAATATAATACGCCTTCAGTAATGTTGTGGTATGTGGTGCCAAGAGTCTGTATTTTTAAAATTCCCTTCTTCAGCCTGAGTTCTGAACCTATTATACTCAGTAATAGTCTTGACATTGACTTAAAAGAGTGAAAGATCAAACAATTACCTGACAGATTGTAGCAAGATTCAAAAATAATTAGGGAGTTTTGAAGCCTATCCATACAGGGAATTTTTCTTTGCTTTTAAATAAGAATATATTCACAAATATATTTTGGAAATATTAGTTTAAATTTAGAAAATGGAAGATTAAGCATTAAGGCAGATATTTGACTCAACTTTGTGGTCTTCTTTCATATATTTGCTTATTTTTGACATCTCATCTATTGTAAATAAGAGTAGATAAAGCCAGGATGACAGTTAGGTCGGAACTAATGTAATGTTTTATGTTTTAGTTAGTTAGGGATGCCATTTCACATTGAAGTACACTTTAATTATCCTGTTCAAATCCTTTCTTCCTGCCTCAGAAATGCTTTGCAATTCATCCTCATCTACAGAAGACATCATAAGAATGTTATTTCACTGAACTGCATGAGCTGCAGAAAGACTTTCGGTGTCTCTGCAAGTAGAAGAAGAGCTCTTCAGTGAACCAGCAATAGCAAATTGTTTCAGAAGTTGAATCTATCAAATTGAAAATTCATGGATGCATACAGGGTTCCCAAGTCGTTGATTTCTGGTGATACTTATTGTCAAACCACAGTGTTTATTAGCAGCGCAACCTTCAGCTGCATACAACAAAGCAACCGTTTTTGTTATTCTCAGGCCATTAGAAAATTTGTGCAAAAGAGCAGCCACAACCTGTCCCCACTAGAAAAGGCCAGCTTTTATTACATTCAGCTGTGGATATCCCTTCAGTATTCTCATCAGTCTCCTAGAGGTGTGTAGCTGCTGGTCCCAGTTCTGTTATGTCCATGTCATAGACTCCTGAGCACCTTGCTGTCTGAACACATTCTTTCCCAGATCACACAGATGTGGGAGGTTGGGTGTCTCTGTCCCTTGGGAACAAAATGACTGGGAAGTATGGAGACAAAAGCCTTAGTGAGAGAACTCTCGTCCATGTAAGTATACACAGATACAGATCTTAGTCTTAAATGAGAGGATATTAACATCTCTTTAAAAATAAAAAATAATTAAAAAATAAATAAAAATCCATATATCTTGTCTAAATCTTCCCTCTTTTAATGTAAAGCCATTGCACCTTGTCCTATTCACTACACTCCCTGACAAAAAGTCCCTCTCCAGCTTTCCTGTAGGCCCCCTTTAGGTACTGGGAGGCCACAATGAGGCCTCCCCATAGCCTTGCCTCCTCCAGGCTGAACAACCCCAACTCCCTCAGCTTGTCTTTGTAGGAGAAGATACTAGGAAAGTTATGAGTATGATTCGTGGTTCAAGCTGATATATCTTATTCTTGTAACAGGACAACCTAATTAATATTTTGTAGATATTTTCAGGAGTCCATCACCATAGTACCACAATTCAATATAGGAGAATTGGGCAATGTTTTATATTTCATGTACTTATTTCTGGAAAAAAGATTCAGACACATATGCATGAAACACATGGCTTTAACAGACTATGCATGTCATTTTTTCCAGTGTTTGAAATCTCAGCAAAACTCAGGGTTCAACAGGCCTATGAAATCTGTGCCTTGTTGAGTACAGTTTAGTAGAACTATTTAAGTAAACTGCTTTTTATCTTTTGATAAATTCACCAATTGATTTATTTCTTTCTTTATCAACTGAGAATCTAAGTTTGATGGCTAATCTTGATGACACCTTTGCCATGACTGCCTGCAGTTATCTGATAGAAGGACCAAGAAAACCTGACCCTATGCAAAACTTGAACATGAAATGATTTGTAAATCCAGATGACAGAGACACAACCCAAGCATTCACGGATAACTTGATAACTCTAAAAGAAATGTGTAAGATGAAAGTCTTCATTTGGTTCCTTAGCTAGCAAAGTTAAAAGAAAACCAAGAAGTCTAAGTAGAGTAACAACATGATTTTGGAGCTTTTCTGTTTGTTATTGGTGGTTTTTTGTTTTGTCTTGTTCTGTTCTGTTTTTTAATTTATAATTTTTACTAGCAAAATAAAAATTCTTTTAACTACATAGCCTCTGGCATAAGATGACTGACTTGGTGAGGGGAAAAGGCTTGATAAGTAAGGCCCAAGATTCTGCAGCCTTACTTTAATACTTTGCTTTACTTTAAAATGTTAAATATAAATATGTATTTTTATTTATACTTGATCCCAGTTGGGGTTCTTGTTCATAGAAATTGTTCCAACTCAGACCGATATGTTACTTGGTAACCCCCAGCTGTTTCCCTTCACATAATGAAAGGGACCAGTAGGAAGATGTGTCTTTGTGTCCCACAGAGAACTTGGACAACATGGTAGGGAAGCAGAAGATAAGTACTTTGACTTTTGTTTCTCTCCACCCATAAATCAGCACTGTTAGTCTGGAGTGAGAACCTGAGCTGCGTGGATGTTGAATCAGGTGAAGTGAAACAAGGGGACAAGACTCAGTTTGCTGTGCAGAGGGCAAACCCATTGCTTTGGGGGAGGGGAAACCATTGCAAGCTGAATGTGTCCCTACTATGAATAATTAGGTTTTAGTGAAACCAATAAATAGAAAGACTTTCTTCAGATGCCATCTACATTCCACAAAAATATCAAGTTAATGGTTCGGTTTTAGCTCATAAAAACATAAAATTTGCCTTAGGTTTAGTTCAGCTCCCTGCATAAATAACTGTAGATAATTCCTGTTGTTTTTTGTTTGTTTGTTTGTTTGTTTTTGCTTTTTAATGTTCAGTGTAATTCCAAGCAGTTATTTCATAACTCTGTGAAGTTATCCACTCATCTATAAAAACTGGCATATACAGTCAGTTCAGGGGGTCCAAAGTGTTGTTCAGCTTGAGGCAAGGAAGACCACGTGGCTCTCTAGACCCACGCCGTGTTGGCTAAAACTCCACTGAGTATGCTAGGTGCTCAGACACTTGGCTCCCATTGTGCCTGCAGTGACACCTAATTTAGGCATCTATAACCTGAAGCTGAATTACACCCCTTCTGGCTGTCACTTAGGGCTTGGTTCAGAGACCCTGAAAATCATTTTCCTGGGATTTCCTAGGTTTTGTGAGCTATATTGTGTGGCTACCATCCAAAACATCCCAGCGCTCCTGAGCCCTATGTGATTGCCCTGGATACCCTGGATACTCTTATTCGGAAAATGATTACAAGACCACCCGTTATTTTTTTTTGTTTTGTTTTGTTTTGTTTGTTCATCAAAATCCCTCAAAAGTGTCCTTTAAACAGTAGTTTGATTTCTTTGATTGTCTGAAGGGATCATCCCACATTTTCAGTGTCTTTGAATAGCCTTTCCCCCTTTTTCTCTTGCAAAAGCTAAACTACATTTTCCCATTCCTTAAACAGAACACCACTGTGTGTATCTCCACTGTTCAACAGTATGTCTGTGCTGTAAGAAGGGAATGGGCACTGGAGTTTTTGTAAAGGAAAATGTAAAATCACGCAACAAAATTAAACATGTAATTCATTCCTGTGCTGTTCCTACTCCCAGAGATCACAGTAGCTTCACCCAGGGCACCCAGTGGTGCAGAAGAAGGTCTCCATACACCAGCCACATGCCTACCCAGACACATGAGCCTGGGGTCCACAGCTTCCCTCTCCAGGCTCCCACGCTCAGTCCTCTGATGGGGAGCTCACCAGCATGGGTGAAAGCAGTGGAAAGGGGAATTTTCTTTCCTTATTACTCCATGCCTTCTTAGACCTGAATCACAACCTGGTGAAGGCAACAAGGTGACCGGGGCGGGGGGGAGGGAAGGGGGATGAGCAAAACCAGCAGATGATATCACACCACGCAGTTCCTGTTTTCTGACACTGAGGCACCCTGTCTTAACTCGCAGGGGTTTCTGTTTCCTCTGTGTTGTCAGTGCCCCTTTAAGTAACCCAATCTGTTCTTGCTGCTGTTGAGATGGCTACTTTAAAACAAAAGGCTTTGTCAGATATAATCCCGTTTAAAATAGAGACTAGTTCAACAAGTTCTATATTTTGCTTCTTTAATCCATTTCCTTATGATCATCATTTACGGGAAAGCTTTAAACTTTTAAACTGTAACTCATATGATTGTAAACGTCACAGATGCTCGGCTGTTGCACTGAAATAAGGACTGTTACTCTGCAGTCATTGCTGGCACCACAAACAACCCCTTACTGCAGTCTTGGAAACAATTTAAAATGTTTTTATTAAGCCAAAATAATGCAATATTTTGCGCTATGACATTTTAAACCTTACAAGTAGTTAAGAACCTGAGGATTATTTACCTGAGGGGAAGACTTTTTTTAGAATTATATTGCTGGAGACCTGAGTGGTTTTACATAAATACTAATAAGTTTACTCAACATGTTTTCCAGACAACTCATTTTTTTAGAGCCAAGAGTTGATATTTATGTGTGTCCTCAGTGACATTTCATAATTTCCCACTTCATTTACTTAGAGGTCTTATTAAGTTTATGAAACATAAAACAAGTGTGCAGTGACAGACTTGGGTTTAAATCAAACACACACACACATTCTCACAAATAACATCTAAGAAGTAACTTGGAAAATTCATATAGAATTCTGGTTTGATCCCTTTGAATGAACACATTTGCATTGTTGTGTTTAGAGAATAGATACATCTTTCATTTTTTTAGCTATCAGAGTAATGAACAAATGGAAAAACCTACCAAGGGATCAAGAGGTTTCTCCACATTAGACCCTTAAAATAAAAGCTGGATGGCTCTTTGAAAGGCCAAGTTCCAGCTGAAGTGCCTGCAATGCTGGAGATTTGCTCATCTCTTCATTATATATATTCTGTTTTCTTTTCCAGCTCGTGTGGAAGTTACTGCTACTGTATTCCTGTGTTGTGTTCAAATTTAAAAGGATGAGTCAAAACAGATCAAAGCAACTGATAGGTAAGTAGTCACAGCACCTCGTTTAGAACAGCTCTTTTCCTTGATTCAGAACTTGTGTGGTAAACAAAGTCAGTTCCACAAATCTGCTGTTCCAAAAGGTTTTTTTTTCCAAAATGATTCCATGGTATTTGAAGTCCTGTCTGCTCCTCCTAGACATCAGTGAATCTCATTCTTCCGTGGTCTTTAAGCAAATTTTCCTCTAGAATGCTCCTTTGTAGTTTGCTGTCTCCTGACTGGTTTTTCCTTTTGAATATTGTTGAATACTGAAATACGCCAAATAGCCAACACCCTCGCTGTATTTAATGGAGGGCTGGTTTCTGTGAATTGTCAGACATACAAAAGTTGTGAGTGTTCATTGCTTTGCAGAATCAGGTCAGATGTTAGTATCCTACTTTGGACATTCTCCTCTTCAGGAAGGTAAAGGTGAAAATTAATTAAACATCTAAGATCTGAGACAGTTGTCAAGTGCTGTCACTCCTTTCATGACTGAATGAACAAGGTTAGAAGCAAACAACTGATAGAGGAAATATGCTGTGGTTTCTTACCAACATAAGGATTTCCAACAGCTGTTTATTTCCATTTGGAGTCCTTGCCCTGTACGGAGGATGAAGGAATGGGGCTTGTTCAGTCTGGAGAAGAGATGCCCATGGAAGTTCCTAATATCAACCTCTGCTACCTACTGGGAGGTCAGCAAAGAGATAGAGGCAGGTCCTTCACAGTGGTGCATGGCAGGAGAACAAGAGGTGGTGGCCAAAAGTTGAAAAAAGGGGAGATTCTGAGTAGCAGTAAGCACAAGGAAAATAAAAATAAAAATAAAAATAAAAATAAAAATAGTGAAGATAACCACCCATTGGAACAGGCTGCCCAGAGAGGCTGTACAGTCTCCAGCTTTGGAAGTTTTCAAGGCCCAATTGGATAAGCACTGAACAACCCGGTCTGAGTTTATGGTTCATCCTGCTTTGAGCAGGAAGTAGGATGAGAGACCTCCCAAGGCCTCCTCATGCCTTAGTGATTCTGTGATTCTGTCTCTTAAGAGCAGAGATGTTTCCAGGTTGTATGATATCATGGGCATATACAAGTTTCTGAGTACAATATGAGTTACAGACTTATTTACCTCTGTCTGAAATCACTGCACTGATTATCACAGAACATAGAAGAAGACACTGTATTTTTGTATAGGCTACATGTAAGGAGAGAATAAAGTTATACTGACATCATCTCATTTGCTATTTTAGATATATAACACAGATGCAATTATTAAATACCAAAAGTTAGGGGGTTATGATCTTTATATAATAATTTCCAAAAACAGGTGCTTCCAAAAGGTGATCAGAGCATCTATTTTGGATTCATAAAGCTAGGGCCAATGTCTCTTCAATCTTCAGATTGTAGTTGTCATTGATTGGGATGTATATACAGATATAGCCATAGTTCTCTTATTCCTCTTGCACAACTACTGGCTATATATGGGCACTGTTATTTTGATCAGCAACTGGTGCTGAGATTTAATATGTTCCTGTTGGCTGTTATATTTTCAGCTGTATCAGAGAGATGTGAGTAATATGTTTATTTTGTATGTCAGTAATTTGTAGTTTGCATTCCACAGTACTTTCTACACACTATTAAGTTTCCTTTTTTTTATGCTGGATGCTTTATAAAATGGCCTTTTGAGAATTTAAATTTACAACAAAGATACTTTCAAAAAGAAGAAGAAAACTTTGCATGCACAGATAGCTTTAGAAGGTAACTGGTATGTGCATGTTTGTTTAACCCTCTAATGTAAATACATACATTCTGAAATGTATTTTAGTCCTCTAAGAAGCTAAGAGCAGCTCTCAAGATCACATGACAAGCAAAACATTTGTTAATCAGAAAAATTACAGCCTATTCATACTTACTGTTTGATTATTTCCACTCTGACCTCAAAGATCCCATTGTTGATTGAACTAGTTATAGTAACTTCTATTTATTTTTACAACTAGCTATTATGAGTGCAAACTATCCTTATCTCCAAGTGATTGATAGGCACATTAAGAAGCTGTTCAACAGGTTGCTAGGTTTGAAGAAATGCTTAAATCATGATTAGTTATTCCTTATCAGCTAAGAGTGGGTGCTAAACTCAGATAAATACATGGTGGTGAAAATTAAATTTTCAACGTCAAGTGCTCTCACTGTTTTCTGTTTGCTGTTGTTAAGCAGAGGTTCTACAGCTTCCTTTCAGTTTTATTTAAGGAACATTTGGGCTTCCTTAGCAAACTAAGTCACCGTGTTAGTGTGGTCAGGAGAACTAAAAATCTTGCTCAGTGATAATTTCCATCAGGGCCTCTATGTAACTTTGGAGAGTGGAGGACTACAAGTTATAAAAACACATATTCATACTTTCTTTTATTAAACATTTGAAACAAAAAAACCTTCCTGGGTGAACATTTTTAAGTGTGGAGGTTTTAGAGCCATTTGAATTCTTACAGGTGGATTTACTAGCTTTATTTATGCTTCCCAGAATAATGTTTATATCAGCTCAGGCCAGCTGTGCAACCTCAGGACCAAACAAGCAAACAAACAAAAAACAGAACGGCATCTATCGGAGGTTTAGATCTCTGTGGTTTTAGCAATATAGTGAAGTCTTATATTAATAGTCTCCAAACAGCTCACAGATTTGGCGTACTTTTATACCTTTACCCTCCAATAACAGTTACTCTGGGGATCATACAGTGTGCTTTGATGCAAATTGTGAAGTCACTATATGGGAGGAAGTATGACTTGAATGATAAAAAAATAAAATGGAACTCAGTTCCTAAGTTCCTGTTTCTGGAAAAGGAGCTGGAAAAATCAAAATCAGTTGCCTCAAAGGAGGGTTGTTTTAAGATATTTGTCAAAATGCACTCTACTCAGTTTCTGTTCCTTGAACTGTATTTGTAAATAAAGTCACACAGCGTGAGCTGACAACCATGTTCTGCACATAAATTTTGACAAAGCTTTCTCCAGTTTTAAACCACAACTACTCCAAACAGATCTTTGACACAATTATAGAGCAGATGAGATCAGGGACATAAAACTAAGGTGAAGATATCAATCTAAAAGCTAAAAATGCTTCTGTTTCTTTCTATTAATATGCTACAAAGTGTGAAAGGGCTGAACTTCCACTCCAGTTTAAACCCAAGAAAATGGGAAAGGGGAAAGAGAAAAGGAAAGATGTTTTTTGGGTGGTTCTGAAGCTATGAGATGTTCCACCAAGCCCTCAAACACTTTCTGTTGCACAAGTAGTGGCAGTCTGGTAACTAGCATTTTGCTGGCCCTGGTGCAAGAAGAGCACTCACTAGCTGTTCTGCCTGGCATGGTAAATTCCCCTGCCAACGTTTAATATGGAAAAAGGTGGCACAGAGTCAGCCACCTTCACAATAACAGCCTTATGCTACGTGAGGGGATTTCCTTGCATGAAAGAAAGTTCCAGCTGCCTCTCAGGTGAGTTTTCCCACTGCTTGGGGGTGAAAATGGGGCCTCAGGTGCAACCCCAAATAAATCCCAAAAAGGCAGAGTCCTGATGGCCATGTGGATTTCACTCTGGAAAGTGGGGCAGGGATGGGCAGCGACCTCAGATGAATTAATTTTCTGCTGCTTTTATAGCGTGCAGGAGTACAATTTGAGTGGCAAAACATGTCTGGAAAGATGTTTTAATGAGCTTTAGGTGAAAGGACAAGACAAACCTTCTTTCTCAGCCAAACAAATGCACAGCACCAGGGTAATTTATTTTGTATTAATTTTATTCTGCATAAAGCGCCTGTTTAAGTAATATTTTTGTGAAATCCCTTTATTTCTTTTTGAAAATGAGTTAGGGTTTAAGGAAACAACAGAGATGAAAACAGAAGGCAGCTCATTTGCAACCTAGGTCAAAAGAGCCTGGGCTGGGACTGTGTTGAAGCTCAATGGAGAAGCCTTCACACACACCACCCACCAACACCCCAGGTCACCTGCAGGCCTCAGGACACACAAAGCATGTAAGACAATGCAAAACGTGGCTGAGAAAGGCCACAGTAGCAAACTCCTCTGTACCCTGTACCTCGCAGTTAAAACACTTGCTCAAGGTTTGAGACCCTGCTTCAATCCCTTCTTGTGCTGGAGGAGGCAGCAGGGGGACATGCATCTCACATCTCCTCCCAGACCTCCCTGCCATCAGCCAGGGATACCCCAGGGATGCAGCTGGGCTGTCTCAACTTTCCCTGTGTTGAACAGAATAGCTAAATATTCATTAAGGCAAGGAGAGAAAGAGAAATGGAAAGTGAAGAAAATATGGTGCTAGGGCAAGCAAGGTGAACGTCCGCAAAGGTACTGATTCACACAACGTTCACCAAATGCAAATGCCTCTCTCACAGACACAAACAAAAAGAGAAAAAAATCATCAGAGGCCATGATCACCTCTGGCTACCATAAAACCCCAGTTCCCAGGGTTCCCAGATTTCTTCCATGGAGATAGATAGCAATGATATGTAGGAATCCTTGCTGTGAGGCGAGCACTGTTCGTTCACCAAGTCACCAGAGAGACCCTGCAGTGCAAGGCTAACATGTACACCAAGTTTAGAGATTTCTCTGCATGTGACTGCTCTGTGAGGCTCATGTGAGGCCTTATTTGTGTAGGCAGCCCCTCACCTCTGAGTTGACAATCCAATGACTGAGTGTCCAAATACAGGAGGCTGACTGTAAGTGACTCTTAAATGTAGTCTGAATCAAAGCTTGCACTTGCACCTCTGGCCCCTCAGCAAGATGCCTCAAACACTCTGCCATCTAACCAGTAAAAAGTAATTATGTTAATAAACTTCCAAATTATCATCTCCTTAGTGTTGTATATTTATCTTGTGCTTCTCCTTGTTTACAAATGTAAAGTTAAGCATATGTGGGATCCCAGGATCAAGGCAACAGTGAAGTCTCCCACTGTGGCCTCAGTTTGCAATTGTTTACAGCGTTAGCACAGAACGAGTTAATGCTCTCTGTCACACAGTCTGTGCGCTTGCCACCCCTCCATGTGGCAGAAAAAAAATATTCTGACCCCTGGATTGTAAATGCCATTTCTATGCTGTCAGTTTGCCCACCTTAGAGACATACTACCTTAAAGGAAGGAAGCTTCATAGGGAAATCGCGGATGCAAAATCTGCCTTAAGGAAATAAGTGGGTGGCAGCATGTAATTAATAGAAGAAGCCCTCCAGAAACTACTTGCTACAGACAGAACCAGTCTTTGCAGGAGACAGCCGTGACAAAATTCAAACCGTAATCTAATTTTTGTGGTATGCGCATCTGAAAATAAATAAACAAAAGCAGTCTTAAGAATACCTCTCCCATTCAAGTCAGACTAGAACCTGATACAGCCATGGAACAAAGAGGCTGAGAACTGCTTGGTTTTGATATGTCAGATCTAGTTGAAAGTTCCAGCTCCTCTTGGCAGCACTAGCCAAAGGAGTGTGAAGAATTTGGGGTGCCCAGGTTTAGGTTGACTTGGATGTGGTATGTGACCTGGGTTGTATTAATGGTGTTTTGCGTCAGTCAGCTGATGGACTTCAACAGCTCCATCAACTTTCATACATACATCAAAAGAGCCAGGGAACCAACAAGAGATTATGAAGTATTAGAAGCCTGCAAGGAGCTGGGGACAAATGCACTGGGAAAAAAAGAAAATACAGAACTGGGAAGGACAACAGTTCACAAAGTGAATGATACAGCAGTTAACCCTCAGCAAACTTAATCAGGCATTTGGCATGTTCCTGAAGAGGGTGTGTGTATGGAGCCCCTCTGAGCTCCTGGGTTTGGGTACAACCTTCAGCCACATCCTGAATCCAGAAAGCAGCAAAAGATGGGTGCATGCGGGCTCCCAGCTGCTCAGGCAGACTCAGCTGCCTTCCAGCAGAGCTCAGTGTCAGTAACCACAGCCAGAGATCGTAACTGCTCCCCAGCAGGTAGAGTTGAAATGTCGAGGATCAGCCCCCAGTGACCTTACTGAACACACAGTTAGTAATCCTGAGGGCTCTGCCCTCAAGCTGTCCCTTAACGACCATGACCAGGTGAAATCAACATTTAAAGAACTCTTTTAAATATATCCTAGAGATATGGAAAGTTGAGTGCTTCTCATAAGCACCCTGTTCCACAGAGTGATCCTATGCAGAAAGGCAAAGCCTTTGTGTCATAGGTTAACAAAAATACACAGTACCAGACAGTCCTGTCTGAGTGTAGCTTGAACCTAGCTCATAATAATACAGACAGTGACCCTTGGAGCAATAGCATCTGTGGTGCAGCCACAGATCCAACGTGCAGCTTTGAAATAAGCCTGTCTAGAGCAGAGCCTGGCGGGGAGGGCATGCATGGATTGCCTTCTCCAGCTTCTTCCAGGAGGTAACAGTGTAAGGCTGGTGACTGAAAACAGCTGGTGTTCAGCTTTTCCCTGCAACATTGTTTGCAATGCTGGCAAACCTAGCTATGTGCCTTTCCCCATCCCTGCAAAAATCTACCCAAATTCAGGCAATTGACAAATTTGAAAATTTGAGTTATGCACCTGCTCAGAGATTTGTTTGGTTAAAGTGACAGAAGTCCTGCTGTCACTGAACATGCCTGACCTTCTCACAATTTCCTACAAGCAACAGCATTGCACTAACATGGTTTTGGGCACAGAACATGGGTCTGGGTAGATGCCTACTTCTAGGTCATTGGTGCAGGGAATCTTGCCTCACTGTGTATGTTAATCCACGTTCTTTGCTCACGTTAAGGTCAATACTATGTCCAAGATATTTGGCATCAAACATTTTATGACCAGGCTGCAGAATCCTCTTCAGACTAGGACACAAGTGCTGGCTGTCTCCACAAAACAATTGAGCTAAAGGAAAGAAGATGTTCTTCATCACTTAGTGGCTGGTGGCAGTGGCCAGGAGTGGAAAGGGGTCGTGTACAAGGCCCAAGAGCAAGAAACCTGTCTCTTGCATACTCCGGGAGACTGCTGCTGGTACCAAGGCAGTGAGAGTTGGACTCACAGATGTGATTAGAAGGCTGAGTCTGATCAGAAGGTCAGAATGGGATCCACTGAGAAGAGAAAGTTTGTGAGATGGATCCAAAGCAGGAAACAGAAACCTAGACTGGCTGGGTGTGGAGACGGGGAGTGATGACTGCGTACGGAAAATTGGACTTGGAACTGGGACTAGAGAGCCAGCTAGCTGAGAAACAGCTGCTGCATCTGTACTTACTTGCTCTGCAGCATATCTTGGGGCCCTTGTTTCCTGGTCCTCTGAATTGTCAGGCCTGTTGGGACACGCTGCAGCTCCCATCCAGCATACACATCCAGGTTTCTATTCCAGCATGGAGCTGGGGCATGACTAAGTACACATCCAGACATGGGAACTGGGAAGCACTCTTGGGCCCAACATTGTAAACACAGACAGCAAGTCTAGATAAGGAGCTTGAGAAAGAGCAAGGCAACAACTACATGACCATGGTTTGCTAATGGAGACAAGCAGTTTGGACATGAGGGAGAGCTGGATGGGATAAGAAAATACAACAAGTTGAAGAGTCAGAGCTGGGGGACTCCTGAAAGAAAACTGTGGGAATGGAAAGGAAGCTGGGGAGTGACACAGGCCTGGGTAGACAAGGGAGACAGAGTAGCCATAGTGGACTATGTGCTGGGCACTGGGGAAGACACTGCCTGGCAAGGCCAAGAGGCTGGAGCAGTGTGACCATGTTGAGTTGTGGCAGGTCCTTTGAGGGAACTGGGTCTGGCTACAGGAGCTGGACGTCAAGATGAGAAGTTGGTTGCAACTCCTACTTCTGGTGTTATTCACTGCTCATTTAATTCCGCTGTGACGAACAATCAGACACTATGATACACCCTGTCCAGTAAAAAAATGCCTGTTGCGTGATTAGCTGCCTGACTGTGGTACTTGTAAGCAGAACTTTCTTGCTAAATTAATGTACACTTTTGCATCCAGCTTAATTATGATTGTTTGGGTCTGAAGAACCTGTTCTATTCCAAGGCCTAACATGAAACACCACATATGGATTCTCTCACTTCTTTGTTACATATCAGAACACATCAAGCCTTTAGATTTCTCTGTTCTTCTGAATCCTACCTTCTACACTTTTCTTAGTTTTTTTTTTGTTGTTGTTGTTTTTTTTTTTTTTTTAATGCCACACACTGTATTCTTTAAAACACTTGTCTTTATTATGACACTTTAAGGTTCAACTCTCTTGATCACTTAAAACAAAATCCTACCGTTCCTATGTTTTTTTGTTGTTGTTGTTGTTGTTTTTTTTAACACTGACAATAGAAACTGGAAATAGACTTTCCCAGAAACAGTATGCTAAAAGCCTCAGCTGCTTTTTGTGGCATCACAACCTTATACATGGCAGTTACAGTCTACATTTTGTCTCAGACAGGATTTTTAATAAAATTGCAATGTAAATACCCTAGCGATGGACTTTATTCCACTGCATTTTTTCCCAGGTACCCTAGAGAGTCTATCTGCTTCTACAAGTCTTACTCAGGCTGGTATCCAGTTTGCAATTCATACATTTGTAGTTGAAAAAAAAAAAAAAAAAAAAAAAAAAAAAAAAAAAAAAGTTTCCCAGCAAGCTGCTTTCCAGGCCCTTTTAGCAGTGGAAATAAGTAGTTTATGATTAGTTTCAACTAGAAAAGATTCCAATAAAGCTTTTTTACACCTCATGGCCTGAGACCAAGTCTTCCTTCTCTATTTGAGTGCTGTGACATTTCATTTCTATAAGTACCTGTGACACATGATCCACCGTATTGCTATTTGGCTGGTCTCCAACCAGCCAGGCCAGTTTTGCTGTGGCTTGTTAGCTGCTGGGTTTTCCATATGTGAAGGGATTGGGGTACCGCTATGGCAGCGGAGAACAGTGGGAATGCAAGGGGCCTGATGCAGCAAGAAAGGAGAGGCTGAGTCTCTCTCTTGCTGTCCTGGAAGAGGAAAGGGTCCTCCTGGTAGCAGGGTGGTGAGATGACCTCAGTTAGGGTGGACATCCAACCACACTGCCAGTCAGAAACTTTGTGGTTAGGGCTGCTGTGATAACAGCATTGACTGGAAGGAGAAAGGAACGAGGAAACAGCAGGCCATGAATGATCAGGATAAAACCATGGCTAGGACTGGGAGGCAATGGAGAAGGATGAGAAAAATAGAGTGATTCAGAACAAGAGAGACAAGGCTGTGGATTTTCAGGTCGTGGCAGAGGTGAGAAGAGAGCCATCAGGATTAGACAAAGATGCCCTGGTCAAAGTCCCAAGAGACCTGCAGACCTCATTCACTTAACTGCTGAAAGGTGGACAGCTCTGAGAGGTTCTGGCTTTCAGCTAGGAAAGGAGGCTTGCATCTCTAGGTGATAATCTGTTTTTTGTTTGTTTGTTTGTTCATTTTATTTCAAAGATTGTAATCTGATCTCCAAGTTCAATTATACTGTTGGAAGAGGTCTGAGCTTGTCCTGTCACACACGTCTGTAGATCTTATACTTTTGCACTTAAAATCATAACATCCAGATTTTGCATGTCTACTTCTATACACCATAACAGTCACTGGCTTCTGAACTCATCAGCTGATGCAAATCCAGTGTTCCCTTCAAAAAGTCTTGCTTTCCAAGGAGTCTCTGTACCCTGCCTTTTCTGCCTAGGCAAGGCTACTAGGGATGTCATGCTGGCGATGACTTCAGTCGTGGTCTAATGTAAAATGTCTTGTGGTCCTCTCAGTCCCTGAGAAAGTAGTGCTCCCACAGGCCTATTATGCTAAAGCTGGCTACGACCATCATTATTCCTAATGAGCAAAAGTACCACTGTTTTTAGGCTGACCATAAAGGTACCTATAGAAGTAGGACAGTGCTAGCAAGCTGGCCATCTCTACTGTTGCACAGGATTGGGCACCTAAAATCTATTGAAATCCCATCTTTCAGATCTATTGGAACCTTAATCTGGATGTAGGAAATGATATACAGGTAAGTATAATAGTTTGTATATGCCTCGGAATCCAGACCCACAAGTTATGCTGTCAATTGTGCCGCAGCCATACTGTGACTTTGAATCAAGATCTCTTTTAGCACTTTTATTTTCTCAACTAGGATATTGCAAATGTTACTTAACTGACGTTGGAAAACACAGATGAACAGTTAGTTTTATAGAGGATCCCACTTGAGTACTGCTAAAATACTATTGCCATATTCTCTTAGAACAATAAGCATCTCAGACTCATGTAAATATTAGTAAAATGATTCTGAATATTTACAAATACAGTTGTAGGCAAGCATGTTCACTCAGATGCAGCTATTATTTGCCTGCTAAAATGCAATACAAGCAGCCTAGAAAGCCAAAGACCTGTGTGGCAATTGTTCTCTTAAGTAGGCTGTTAAAAGCACTTCTTGGGAGCAGGCAGAAGAATGGTAGAAAACACTGGAAGGGCAGATGGGAAGTCATAGGAAGACCTGAATTTTGGGGAAGAGTTTTGAAGGAGTGAAAGGAGAAGACTGAAAATGAGAGTACACCAAGGCATTAGAAGAGGGAACCAAGTGATGGTATGGCGAATTTGGCAGCCCCAGCAAGAACAAGGGGAAAACATTACCTCTGTGCCCATTAACAAGGAGGTGTTGAACCATGCTGGTTTGAGCACAGCAAACCAGCAGATTTAGAAGGAAGGACAAAGGTTGGGAAAATACATAGATGTTGCTGGGAAAAAATGGCTTTATCACAGTGTCTTTCCTTCCTTACCATTTTGACTACCAACTCTGACGTTCCTTTGGGGTATTCTTATTTCAAAGCTTGTGGGCAGTGGTGCTGCTTGACCAGGGCTCCTAAAGGACTGCAGTCTCCAGCATCCTGTGAGGGATGTGTTCTGTCAAAGTCAGCCTGGTTAGATGCTAATCAATGGAAACATACCACTATGGGCACACGAGGGTATTAGAAATATGCTCCCACTGTGAAAAGAGCCAGTTTGTTTTTGTTTTTTTTTTCAGCTCTCACCTGCCCAATGGTTTATGGATTCCCAAGGTCAGGAGCAATAAAATATTAACATCTAATCTGTCATACCACCAATGAAAACTATAATCTAGCCCATGACCTCACGTGAGTACCAGGCTGTTAACTAAAGAAAGGAATCAAATCTTCCTATAATAAATACTCCAGACTGTGACAGGTAAAATTCAGGTCATACGTCTCCTTTGAAGTTTTAATGGCCACTCCAATTTTATGATAAAGCCACTCACCTTATGTTTGTAGTAATTTTGCAAAGCTCGAAGCGGCTCTAGTCATCTTTGGTGAATAGTTCCCAAGGACAAAGCTCTCATAAAACTGTGAGCTTCAAAGGGATTAGACCTCTTCCCTCTCTCTCTCTCATATTATTTTTTTTTTAAAAGGATCATTTTTTCCCATTTCCTCTACATAGCTCCCTGAGGAGCCTCCCAGTTGAGCCCCCCATATAGACATCGTCCCCAAGCTCTGTCACTCACTAAAATAAAATAAAATAACAAAAAATAAAAATGAAATGCCCTTTCCTTTTTCTTAATAGTAAGGCAATTTTCTGGGTCATTTCTGCTTTTTGTCTTTATTCTATTGTCAATGCAGAGTAATTTGAAGAAAATCAATAGAGCCTGTATATTTGCATATTTCTCAGGCTCTAAGAAGGACCACATGTAGCAGAACTGCTCCCCTGAATGCCATTTTTTGTTTGTTTCCCTCCTTTTAAAGTCAGGGGGAAGCCAAGCGGAATCTGCCAAAGTTTGAACTCCAAAGCTAACGTCCGTATTGGCAAATTAGAACATGCCAAGGAACGTTCCCAGGCACTGGAAGGCAATTGTCTGTGCAGTTTAATTGTTAGCATAGTGCCTGGCACAGCGGGGACAGGGCCAACTTTCCCAAACAATTCCCAAATGCAGGCCAAGAGCTGGCACAGGGCAGGACTGCTCTCAATAGGCAGTTTGTATGCAGGGCATGGAGGGGAGGAGCGACCAATATCACGGATGCAGCCGTTTCCATCTCCATCAGCCTCAGTACCAGGGAGCAGTCCCAGTCATGTTTAGATTGCTAGTAGAAACATATGTTTCTCAGCCTTAAGACTTATACCACTACACTGCTGCGAGGAGGAGGCTGCCTACCTGTCTTCCTGGGGTAAGCATTTGCTTGCAGACAGATTTTATGCAGTGCCTTGGCTGTAAGATTAATTTGTTCCCTTTAATTTGTAAGGGAGTTTTTTTTCAGATGGTTGTGCTTAAATGCCAAGGATGAGACACTTGAGAAAGAATAAACAACATTTGTCCATCATGCTAATGGCACAGTGGCACTAAGAAGTAAAAAATATGGGAGGGAGCAGATGGGAACTCTCTGCAGTTACACTGACCTCAGGAAAACAATTCAAATCAGATGTCTGTCCAGGCATTGGCCAAACCATCCCAAACCACAGTTGTGCAAATGGCATACAGTTTGATTTTATTCAGTTTTATCAGCAAATCCTCCAGCCCCATCTGTTTCTCCAGGTATGCTGAAGTGCACTGACACGTGGTAGCAGGCAATATTTTCATGAAAACAATCCTTGCTTGGAAACAAGTTGAAGATCGGTCAGATGGCCGTCCTCCTTTCAGCTCACCAGACTTCAGCTAACACCCTGTTCTCCACTGCAGCAACAAACTGAGTAACACTAAGAAGAAACAGCACGAGGTGCTTCTAAGGGACTATCACAAAACAGCAGGATCTGTCACAGGCAAACGAAGAAACAACTACCAGCTACAAGGTGCAAGCTAAGCAACATAAATACACAGAATAAGCTTAGAAAGGAGATAAAAGAGGAATACATGGGTCCCCTGAGCCTATTTTTTCTGCAGATGGTATGTGTCAGAAATATCTGATACTCAGAACTGTCTTTTCAGGGTATGCTTCTTTAAGGTTACTGAAAAGTTCCTTTATTCAAGAAAGTAGCTTAAATGTCCTAAGGCACAGTATGTACTCTGAAAATACTCACATTTCATTTGATTGCTGTTGTTAATGTTTCAGAAATGAAGTAAGTTTTCCCCCGGGGACATTTAGCCTGGCTTACCCATTTGTCTGAGCTTCTTCAAAGGAGGAATGATTCTTAGTTCTAGCCTGATAACAGCACAGGAGAGAAACCAAATACAGTGCTAGGAAAACAACGATTTATTAATTTTTAGGGTGGAGGGGAAGCCACAGGTAAATTTAGTAATTATTTAAAAATATTTGTATAAGAAAACTACTATTTCATTATTTAGCTGAGAACAGTAAGAACAAAAAACAAACCAAAAGAAAGAAAGAAAGAAAAAAAAAAAAAAAAAAAAAAAAAGCCAAGGCAACTTCAAGAGCATCTGAACACATTACTATTGCTTTTTCTTAGCAGCACTTTGTGAATTCAAGTGTTCATTTAAGGGATCCATCAGAGATGGGCTGAGAGGAATGTTTTGGACCATGTAAGGTTTTTAATTGATAGCTGGCTGTAGAACAAATGCTGTTAATCTTGCAAGAATTCTGCCATCTTCCACAGTCAAAATCTCAAAAATTTTGCTCTTGGGAGATTGCTGTATTTGAACAAAACTGGAAAATAAACATCTTCATAAGTACAAAATCTGGACCCAGCCCCAGGAGAGACTGTGGATTAAAAGACTGAAATCCAGAAATTTGTTGTGAAAGCTCCCCGAGAGCAATACAGCAATACACTCAGACTTTAGGTCTTCTGTGTCATACTGTAATGCAGCAGTTTTTCAAATTAAATTTTATTTCACTATGTCATTTCAATCAGCCATGGAAGTTCCTGGTCCAGCCTGATGTGTGCAAGGTGCCCTGAGTCACCTGCAAGATGCTGGCAGTATTCAGCTGGTGCCAGCTCTGCACGACTGACACTGAGGGAGAAGTTGGCTGCTACAGACCCAGACCTCAAGTCCAGCTCTGGTGCCAACACAGTCCACAGAAACAAATTTCTTAAGCCTTCCCCAGCCACGTGTTACCAAAGCTGCACAGTGCTTCTTCTCACTGAAGCAAAAAATCACTCAAAAAGGATTTAACACCTAAAGTATGGCGTGAGGCAAGCACATAATCAGAAAACCTTCATACTGTCAATGTTTAACCCTACAGGTTAAACTCTATATGCCCATGAATTTATGAGTTTAAAATGTCTTATGGTCCTCAAGCTGTGCTTGTGTAGATATGCAGCAGAGCCTCAGGCTTCCTGCTGTTAAGGACTCAGGTCACGCTTATCCTTGGTCAGGATCCAGAAACTAGGTATTGTCCTGCCTAAATCCTCTGGGGGTCTTAATGTCAAAGGCACTCTTCTGGCTCACTTTCTGCCTGTATACACAATGAAGCTTCTCACATGTTGCCACTGCTTTTCTTTGCACAGCCAGAGCCTTGAAGGGATTTGGTGATGGTGCTCCTCTTTTATACAATAATCACTGAAGGAGGACAATCCTCTGGTGGCCAGGACCATGGTGCCCACTCCTGGTTAGCCTGAAAAAGCTGAAAGCCACATCCCTGACTTCTCAGGAGGCCCACCACCCCATGGGCTATTTGGAGCCAGAGAGAGGACTTAACAGAGTGAGTTTTCATCCTCCTTGAGGCCAGGCCAGCGGGAAGCAGAGAGCACAGTATTTGTGGGACTGGAAAAAGAGAGCAGCAGAGAGCACGAGTACAGAACCTTGCAGCCTGGGTATTGACCTGGGAGTGTGTGCAGACTGGGTTTCGGGTCCCTCTGAGGGTGCCTACGTCCTTTTTTTGGTCTAGTGATCCAGCCCAATGCGTTGGAAATAATGACAAACCACAGTAACAATAGCCAGCTAAACCAAACAAATATAAACAGAAACAACAACTGAGGCTGGGAAGAGAAATGGCCTTTGGGGATATTATTTAGAAAATACTTCAGACTTTGATTTCCCAGGCAGAAAAGATGGCAAATCAGCCAATGTGACTCCTCAGTTCTTGAGAAAGAGTCAAACCACATTTTCCTAAAGCTTCCTGTAGCTGAAGCCGTTGTTGAGCTGACTCTACTACAGTGAAAAAGAGTAAGGCAGGAAAATGGGATGGTGAGCACAAAAAGCAAGGCTGAAAACCCCATGACTCCACAAGGAACAGCTGAACATTTTTGAGCTACTGCCTCAGTACGAGAATCCCCCTCGGCATCACATGCCTTCGCCCTGTCCCATGGGAAGGAGAAGGCTCCCATCGGCTTCCCGAGCCCCACGCAGAAAAATAAAATTGCAGTGGGTGCAAAAGTCATTGTGTGCGTAGTTATAAAGTGTCCTATATATTGACACAAGCACTGTACCTAAGGAAAAAAAGGAAGTTTGCCCCAGTTATACAATACTGCGTAGGGAGACTGGCAGAAAGTAAACAAGCCATGCTGATATTCTTTGTGCCACAAAGAGAAGTGGACAGCAAGGAAGACATTTCTTTCCAGGTTCACACCTTCTTCCTGTGACGCTCTCTCACCTCACTCCTCTGCCTGAGGAGCCTGAGTCAAAAACAAAAGGCACACAAATGAAAATAGGAACAGACAGACATTTGCAAAAAAAAAAAAAAAAAAAAAAAAAAAAAAAAGAGAGAAAAGCTGTCACACTTCCAGGCTGTATTTCCCCAGTTCTCGGTCAGTACTCTGTACACAGCTGCTTCTTCCATCCACTTCCCTGCAGTTTGCCCTCTCATCAAACAGGGAGAGCAATCGCTGCTGGAACCTGAGCTAGGTGAGATGCACGTCCCGGCTGGGAGCAGGAGGGGCAGACAGAGCTGGCACCCAGATGGTGGGGTGGGATGGGATGGAAGCAGTGGGGAACATGAATTAAACCTGAGACTGATGGGCAGCAGAAATGGGGCTGGGCAGAGACCAGGAAGGAAAAGTGGAGCTAGGGGAGGAGGAACTCTGCTTTGACAAGCTACACTCGAGACTTTATTTCAGGTTGCTGTCTGCTACCTCTTGCGCAAGTTTTCCTGCAGAAATAAATCATGTTTTTAGATTGCCCAGCTGAAGATTTACTTTCTTTTTCTTTTTCTAATTAGCTTTGTTGTTGTAACTGCCCTTCCTTCTCTGTACAGCTCTCTCTCACTCTCTCCAAAAGAATTTAAAAGACTTCAAAATAAAAAACAAAAAAACTACTCATTGGAAACAGAAATTCACTGTTGCATTTTCCTGAGTACAGTATACACAGCTCAGGGAAAACAGGTCTTTACATTTCCCTGATTGTTTAGAAATTCCACGAGGAAACATAGGAACATCCATTTTCTCCTCCCCCTTCTGCTCCTCAGCTAACCTGTGGACCTCATGGCCATCAAGAGATTTCAAAAGCAAGTGTTTGCCAGGAGTCGAAATTAAATTGAATATTCAAGTGAGCAGGCACACATACACACAGATGCCAATATGTATTTGCATACATATTTATATGTAAACAGTAGCTATTTTTAAAAAGCACAACAGCAACATCAAAGAAATCTTTGGAACCACTGCACGTCTTGTTTGCCATAGACAGCACTTTGTAGACCTCTCTGCCTGGTCTGCCGTAAGTTTCTCCAGTGGCCTGTGTCAGCTCAAATCCCAAATCCCAAACAAGCATTTGTGGGGGTGCTAGAAACATGGCAGAGGACAACAGCGTAATGGTTAGTGGTGAAGGAGAGGAGGAATAAGTAAACACAAACAAAGCATGCAAGTCACTTGATTAAAAGCATATCCATTGGGCTGCTTCTCCTGCTTACATTGGCCAATAAATTTCCTCTGCCTTCTTACACATAAAGTGCCAGGATGCATTATTCAGCACATGAGTAATTCATCACATTCTTCTGGATAATAGTTGTTGAGCCGGACTCTCTTTCATGAAGGTCAACAGCAAAACCATTGTTGTGGTTGTATAGCATGGCAGAGCCTCGTGGCACCTTACAGACCAGATTAAAACAAGGATCCTTGAGAGGATCCCCTTTAATGAATGCCACAGGATTCCCATGTGGGCGCAGAGGCACTTCTGTGGAGGATCAGGCCCTCAACTAATATAAAAACCACAGGAAGGAACTCAGCACCCAGTGGAGAGGACAATGTTGCTTTCACGTGATCACTAGAAAAGCCAGTTTGCCAACTGGATTTTCCCTTCACGTGGAATGATAATTTGAGATCTGGATTTGAGAGTTGCCTCAGCACCTCAGGGGACTCTGCACCAACTGCTTCAAACAAACCACGTAGAGACTATGATGATGCTACCTCTTCTTGCAGGTTTTGAGATCAGACGGGCTGTTCAACCGCTGTTTTAATACCATGAGCTGTGGATGTAGCACTCGCCACCGAAGCAAGCTTCTCCACCTTCAGTTTTGTAATGTATTCCAGTGCATAGGTCTGCTCTGCGTGTTTCTGTTTGCGTTAGGCTAAGTGCTGCTGAAGTAGATGGGCCTAATTATGGCCTTTCATTCAAGATTAACAAGGAGCCATTAAGCTGGTTTATGCAACCAGGTAGCTGAGCAATAGGAACATCTAAAAGGAGCGTGAGGCAACGTCAGAGGCTGAAACCATGGAATCAGCGGGCCTTCGTTGTGGAAAGGCATGGGAAACACAGAACTGGAACTGTCTTCATCTGCAGAAGTCCAGGAACAGCTACTAAACCTGCCACCGGTCCGATCCCAAACGGGACGCGAGTTATTTGGGCTGAGCCAAACGGCGAGGCTTGGCGCGCCGAACGCCCTGGAACACTGCTGTTATTTACTTCACCCTGCGCGCAGGAAAATAAGCTCTGGTAACTCTCTCTTAGCTGTGACAGCACATGAATGATGGCCGAATTCATTGCCAACTTCCCCTCCTAACAGAAACACTCCGAAGAACCGCTGCGCTTTTTCTAACTGCTGGATCAAAAAAGGGTAATGCGGCAGTAATGCTGCTGGGAATTATCGTTCCCGGCCTCCAAAACATTGCTCTTGTATTTGCGGTTCTGCAGTTAGGTTAGACGCAGGCAGATTTCCTTGGTAATTAACCAGGGCTTCACTGACTTTACTCATGCCTATCCTTGGTATTTTCTATAAGGAGGGGATTAGTCAATGTGTGGAACTGGTTTTATGTGAAATGGAAGAGGCTAATTAAGAGAGAAAAATCAATTAAAGAAAAATCAAAGCTAGATTATAAGGAAAGAACTGAGACATACAAGAATAAGAGCCACAGTTTACAGGACAGTAATTGAATTTTGAATAAATTGATAGTTCATTTAATTGGATATATGAAGTTGGAATAATAAACAAAATTTAAAGAAACTTGCATTGCTTTTAAGACCTATTTCATTAAAAAAAGTTCAGTGTACCCATTTTCTTTAAGCTTGGCAGAAAGGATCGAAACACATTTGCAACCCTAGATCTAAACCCACACCAACTGGAATTTCTAAATTGAACTGTATTTACATCTTCCAAGCAAAAATAACAGAAAAGGAGACACAGCTGTGGAGGGCACTTCTTTGGGAGCCTCCTGTTTTTCCAGAACATGGAAGGAACTCTGGGGGGAGAAAGTACTTTCGAGCAACACTGTAGATGGGTGTGAACAGCTTTTACCTGATTTGAAAGTGGGAGAGAATTTGCATACTTCTTGTATGCACCCAATGAGTATTTTTCCTTTCCTATCACATGCCTGTGGATGGACTACTGCAACTGTTCTCAGCCTACTGCACACTTCCTTTAAAGTTCTGGTGGCAGAAAAGCACCCTGAAGTTACCACTTATCACTTCACATTTATTACTTTAATCATGGCAGGATGCAAAGTGCTAGGTACTTTCCAAAGAGACAATCCCGGCAATGAAATAACATGAATTCTTTTTCTTAATTAGCTTAATATTGCTATGAGTTCCAGTTTGTAATGAAAAAACACAGAACTGTCATTGTCAAGAGCTACAGAGGACACACACACACACATTAGGCACTTTGTTTTATTTTGCAAAAAAAAAAAAAAAAAAAAAAAAGTCTTTTATATATAAACCATTTCATTCTCTCTCAAAACATTCTACAACTATACAGCTGTTTGCTCCATCATTTGCATAGGAAATACCACAATACAAAAATAAGGTAGGGGGAGGCAAAAGAAGCAAAACAGCAACCAATTTATGCATGTGTTTCCACGTATAAACATTTGAAGCCTTACAAAATTATTTACATCATTTGTCAACTATTTACATTAAGAGCAACATTTCTAACTATAACAAACAAAACTATAATTTATCAAGTATATGTAAAATTGTCTTAAAAAAAAAAGAGTCTATCATATACCACAAATAAATAAAGACAAACAACAGTTTTAACAAAGCTAGGTTTTCCTGCAAGACCCTTTTTTGGTATTTTGATTGTTTATTTTACCCTTTGGTTGACAGCTTAATATTACGGCTTGTGAAATCCAGACACTTTTACTAGGTTTGTTTCATTTTCTCCTGTTGCCTGGCCAAATCCTACATGGTCTAACCTCATCTTTGGCTCTTCAATTACTATTTCAAGGCTGAACACTGTGGATCAAAGTCATTGTTAGCATAAAAGGGCACCACCTCACTGACTTCAGTGGAGTTTCAGCTACTTTTGTCAGCAGTAAATTCTCCCGTGTGTCCATCTCAACAGTGGATTAACTAAACTACACTGTAATTTTAAACAAAATTACTGTTTCCTTTACCTTCTAATAAATTATATGCAATATCCACATGAAACTAGATCATACTCGTGCTGAACCAGCTTAACATGTCTGTATATGAGAATTGCATCCTAAATCCTTCTTTTTAAAGTGATACTAAGTTTAGCTTATAGTAAGAGGTTTAACATTCTGTATGTATATCATAACTATCCCCACTATTTAAGCGTCCAACATTTACTTTACAGTTCATTCTAAATGTTCCCCCCTTTTAAGCAATTTGAAAACGAAATCCTGCTTTGAATATTCAGTGCACACTATTTGAGTTAACAGGTACAAAACATCTGAACATTTTGCTCATTTCTCTTAAGAAAAATGAAGCCCAGTTGGTATTGTTTTGAGAGGTATTTAAGTAACTTTTTTTTGTAAATGTGCCGTGTTATCAAATGTAAAACAACTGCTTTTTTTCAGATAATTCTTAGAAAAATTTTGTATTAAACCTAAAAAGCTGATTTGCATATTTACAAAATCTTTGTCATAGCAAACATGCAACATACAGAACAAAATGTTTTGTTCTATGGCTGTTTATGAATTTTTCTATGTATTTTATCTCCACAGAACAACTTAACATTTAAAAAAAAAAAAAAACACAAGTACTAAGTATGTCCAGTAAAAACCTGACAGATTACAATTCATGGCTCTTCCACTGCGTCCATTCATATGTAGCCTCTCATTAATTCATTTACTAAACACTGTCACAATGACAGTGCTTTGGTCAAAACACCACAAGAGAAAAACAAAAGTGTAACGCTGCCATGTGTCAAGACATAATACTTGTAAAGAGATGAAACCTGCTGACTAAAGCCATATACATCATGAGAGCAAACAAATGACTTGAACACTCCGGTATTGTGATACAGTGTCTTCCCTTTTTCTGCATAAATATACAAAATATACATTTCCAGTTGCCTTTGAGATTTCTTTTAAATGGATAATCCATACTCAAAAATTAAACTCATTTTAGTTGTACTTCGAGAGTCAATAGGAAATTGCATAGATACAGAACTGCCTCAGCGACAAGTCCAGCTTTCAGTTCTGATGCCTCTTCATGTGGAGAGCCAGGTGATCAGAGCGAGAGAAGCTGCGGTTGCACACAGCGCACTGGAAGGGCTTTGCCCCCGTGTGCTTCCTGTAGTGGCGCGTTAATTCATCCGAGCGTGCGAATCTCCAGTCGCAGCCTTCCCACGTGCACTTGTACGGTTTTTCACCTGGAAAGACAGAAAGCAGAGCACTGTCAGCTGTCGCTTCGTTTTCCAAAGAAAATCGGCGTGAGATCGCACCGCCACTGCTGCTCAGTTTAAAGATGAAAAACAACAACAAAGCGGGAACTGATCCTTCCCAATTATTCACAGGCATGTTCAGCAGGCCTCAAATTAACAACCTCTTGTTTGTTTCAGCAAATTTTGCACTTGAACCTCTGATTAATGCTTCATTAAAATGGCACCACTTCAGGAACTTTCAAACATAAGCTTAATACTCATTCAAGTTAGAGACAGCTACGGTACAGAAAGCAACACAGGTTTTAAAAAAACCCTGCATGAGAAATATGCTTCCTCACATCCATCTCATTATTAGAGGGTAGAGAGGAAAGTTTCAAAACAGTCAAGCCTAGTTTGTGATTGAACACTTGTACCTTTTAAAAAATTGTAAATTAAGTTAAACCGAGCTTTTTTAAAAGCTGAAACCAGTATGAAACTGGAAGATTTCTATAAAGATTCCTTACAATGTATAGATCTGTTTAAGATCTTCCGATGTGTGAACAAAGGTGCACAGTGTGTTACAAATACAACTGGGATAATATTTTCTAAAACATCAGAGGCAATAAAATCATGTGGTATTCTGGTTTGGGCTGGCTATATATAGAAGAAAGCATCTAAAATACCAAAGTCCTCAATTCAGCATTAAATGTCTTCAATCAGCTGCTTAAATAGCCATATTTTAGAGGAGGCAAGTGCTCGCTTGTTTCTGTCGGTCTATGCTGATGTAGACGGAGCATGGCATCTTGCTATGTTACAGAAAATCTGAATACAACTTTGAAGTATCCTGCTAGTCCTAAATACACTGGTCCAACCACCCAAAACACTTGCATTCATCCATTTTAAAACTATAAACAGGGTACTTGAAGCACATCTATAATTTACAAACTTGTTTGTTGAAATGGGAGAAACACGAAGACATGAAGCCACGATGAATTCTATGTGAAAAGAGAACTTTACATGTGGGCATACACCTGCTCAGGAGCTGGTATGGACATGATGTCACCATACAAGTACGCTTCGTATAAATAAAGAGCCTAAGATTTCCTATTTATAGGCTATTGGTTGACGCTGGTTGACAAAAACACCTTTCAGTTCGCACAGTCAATTGCTATCCATATCCTTTATATTAATTTGATCCATTTGGCAGAGAGAAAGAAAAGTGAGTTTATGTGAGCACTCGGCAGTAGCTTCACCTGAAGCAGAATCAGACCAAGGCTGGGCTTTCAAAAAATGCTTTCAGACAGCTTACAGACCTTCTTTCTCCCTCTCCATTTGGTCTTGGACCTTTACCCTCGCAGTTGCAATCCTATAGCGTTGTGGAGTGACTCATACTGTTGCCTGTTTTACCATCACGTTAGCACGCGGAAAAAAGACAAGGCAATATCCTGCAATTCAGCTGTTTGTTCTGCAGAAAACACCATTTGAGAAACTTTAGAACAGCACTTCAGAGTCTCTTAATTTTCATTTAAATGAAATTATGGAAATGGTTTTGTCTGTGAGTTTATACTGCTTCTTCTGATCAACTAAGTAGTAACTTTCCATCTACTAATAGCAGTAAAGTCATCTGTTTGCTCACCATGGGGAAGTACCTTCATACTTGCAGAATGATCACAACTAGAATGAGACCTCTAAAAGAAAAACTAACCAGCCAACCAAAATCCCTGCTCTTTGCACAAAGGGTAACCGGGATTTATTGAAATCACATAGAAACAATATCAAGCCTTAAGAAAACAACAAACCTGGGCCCTGGAATCACCTCCCAGAGTTCAAAATTATTTGATGGATGGTAAATCAGGCCACAATTTCTTACAAATTTCTGTCATGGTTGAATTTACCCTGCCTGATACCAACCAAAGACTGGAGTGATCTACAGTACAGGATATTTGTATTTGTTCCATGCAATGTTAGACTGCAGGTTAAAATATACATCTCATTCAAACACAGTGCATAAAGCTTTTCTAACATCAGAGAAGCCAGCTGAGATAACGCATTTGGTCTTCATGGCAGAGTGACAGAAAATATCTCTATTCGGTGCAGGATCTTTTGCAATATATACGTCATCCTTGATTTATTTAAACAGGGTCTTACTATAGTTCATGTGGGGGTCTGTAAAAGTTTGCACTACTGTTCCACAGGAATAATGCTAGAGTGATCTTCTGTGAATGCTTTGTGTTAAAATGCACAGAAGTTGCACAAAATCATTAATTTTGCATTTGAATCACCTTAACCCAAAACCAGTGTATTTCCTTTTCTCCTTTCCTTCCTCTCTTTCTCCATATTGTCTTTAAGCTCTTCTAATCAAATGTTTCTATCTGGTTTAGATTTATTCTTTTTTAACCTAAATCCAGAGTAGTCTCATCAAGATGACTCTGTAAGAGCTTCTGGACAATCTTTAATAAAAACTTTCACTTAAAACTGCCGTGATTGTCAGTTGTAATTCCCCGGGCTTGTGATCCCTCCCCCCCCCCAACTCTGACCACCCAGAGAGAGCATATCAATAGATGGGTCTCTGTATACTCCCAAGGTGTTTACCAATTTTCAGAATTGGCAATGAGAGAAATGGTTCAAGAAGACAGGAAGATGGCACTTATCATGTAAGAGATGAGGACTGCCTGGAATGAAATGGATGAGAAGGAGACCAGGAAACTAAACCCATTTTTTCTAAGCTTGGTGTTGAGGAGGTGTGAAGCATGTAGAAACTCACTGAGTGCTGCGCCGTGTTGTATTGAATAAGCAGTCTCAGAATTGTCCCATGCAGGTAGTACCTGACTCTAAGACCAAACAGAACCTCTGACCTCCCATTCTGACTCAATTGTAACAACACAAGTGGTGCGAAGACTCCTGGCACACAAACCACCAGAAACCAGGACTGTGGTGAACGGTGGGGCTTGCTGGACACAACAGGCTCCCAGTCAACGATGATCTCAATGGCAAGACCCCCACCAAACTCCAGGGGCCCCAGGTTCCCCGAGATATATCTAGAAACCTGCACAGCTTACTCCACCACAGCAGTCACCACACCTTGTAATGCTGCCATGGCCACTAAGACCTCCTGGAAGCTCAGGGGAAAAGGCACGTGGTGGGGCAGCGGCACGTGCAGAAGAGCCCTGCTGCCTTCTGCAGACCTGAGCTGAACTGAATAGTGTTCAGGGGATGGATGCACTGAGGGGAACAAGCTGGTGCCTTACACAGATTGTTTTAACAGTGTTACTTTTATGTACTGGAAATTAAAGCCAGAATGCTGCTTTTAACCCCTGCTTTGGCTACCAGTGAGAACTGGAAAATGTATTTTTAGCGCCAATATAGAGGCTCAGATTATTTTGAATAAATCCTAGGGGTAAAATACTGAATATCTATGTTTGTAATGCTAGTTTCCGTTGGAAAGTTCTATTTAAGAACTGAATCAATTTCAAATGTTTTCCTTTTGGGCAAGGAGGGAGGGGGGCACGAAAAAGAAGGTGGAGATTATTTTCACTCCTTTAAAGAAAGCAAAAGGACAACTAGCTGGTAGCATTTTCTCTCTCCTGGTCTATACACATGCTTTTTGTCATTTAGCAGAAATAAGAATTCAGTGTAAATTCTTGTGGCAAGGGGAAAAAAAAAGCCTCATGTTATATTTTCTGAAGTGATCCTCCTGCTTTGCTACACTGACTTTAAAGCACTCAGCAATCTGGGTTTGAGGATTTATTTTAGAAGAACAACAACAAACAACACACATATACACAACAAGGTATACACAACAAGGGACACTGAACCCTTTATCCAGTATTTTCATTGGCTACATAGTAATGTAAGATTTGTTTATTTTAATGATTGTGTGAAATACAGTAGCTGCAAAGTTTCAGAAATATTTGGTTTTCCTCCAGCAATTTAGGACTTCTATAGGGTGTTAAACCAAGAATGCCATTGGTCATCAAATACGAATGCAGTATAGCTCAGTTACTGGAACACGATCACTGTATCAAACAGATATTTCACTGTAAAAGCAAGAAAACAGCTAACTCCTCCACTTCAGGGGAGCTTCCACGGGATTTGTTAGAATGTCAACACTGTTCAACTAAAACACCATGGAGGAAGCTGGTACCGATTTCTAGCCAAATAGCACGCTCCAGCCCTTTCTTCCCAAGCCAGAAATATTATACACAGCACTTCTGGGAAACAGAACTGCTTTCCTTTAAATTATACTTCAACAGGATAGGGATTTCATAAGTTTAATTGGATTTTTGTATAACCTCCTTCCAGTATCACTGATTTAAAATATTTTGCTAGGCTTATGCATCCCAAAATATATTTTAAGTTCTTGAACTGTTAATAGGCATCCATTCTACAGTTTTAAAAATAAATTTGTAGAGCATGAGAAACAGGCTTGTATTTGAGCATAGAAATTTTAAGTACTAATGTTTAGTTTGGAAGCTCTTTTACAGAAAGCACCTAACACGAGATAAGGGAGTTTAACCTGAAAGAAGACTATTCTTCGTGCAATGTGTTTATCTGCCAAATATATATGTATATATATATATACATACACACACACACAAAATGCTTTAGGATTTCAAGATGTCAAAAAGATGTCTGGGTATCTACATATAACATGCTGACCATACTGTCCACTTCGACACACAAACTACCCCACTGTAGATCCCAAGGTTTGGGACTCACGCTGATACCTCAAAAGCATTATCTGGACCGGTGAGTCACAGTGCTGGCTCTTCTCCTTTTAATTTATCTTCATGCGACACAGTAGTTTAAAAATACACCAAGTGCTTTCCTAACTTTAATTCTATCTACTGGCAGTGACGGTTATTCCCATACTCACGTGGGTAAGGTACAGTGCCACCCACGGGGTAGACGATGGTCATTCAGAAAACACCCTTTACCACATTGACCTTGTTCTAGAAAATGTTTCTATTTAAGTTGCTGTTTGGAAAAGAGTCACTGAAAACCTCCACTAGCGATGAATTTCTCCATTAACAAAAAAGTAAGCTTCCTCACCTCACCCAAGAAAAGACTTGTGTGACTTTATTTTTGTAATTCACTACTAGAATTGCTTTCCTTAAATATAAAGCTGCAAACGTTGCAGGCCAGATTTTCAAACCTAAATTTAGTCAGCTGCACTGGTATGCAGAAACCCAAATACAGGTATTACACCCACCAAAACCTGCAATGTCTCTTATTTTCTGTCAGAGCTATGAGCTTCTTTAAGGAAGAAATAGCAGCACAGCTTTCAAACTGCAAAAACACAACGTCTGATTACAGGCTCGTAAGAGTATAGAATGATCCCTCCTCCCAGTTTTCCGTCATTTTTATGTTACTTGTGTTTATCATGTGCAAGCTACCTAATGCTACGTGCTTTAAAGAGCGTTTGAGACCCACCTAAGTGTTTGCAACTACGGGCCAAGTAAACAGGCCTCTGTCAAATGGAAATGCAAGGGAGTGCCAGCAGCCTCCATGCGTCTGACAGAGCCGGCACGATGACTCCAGTGACTTAAAAAGGGACAATTTCAACCAAGGTCCCACATTTCAAGGCTGCTGCTGGACATGACAGGGAACAGAAGACACAGACGACGTGAGTAAGCTGGCTAGAAGATGAAATGCCCATTCTTGTTCTGTAGGAAAGTGTTTTCACCTGGTGGTGGAGAAGGGGGTGGGGAAGGGACCCCTTTGAAGTTGTGAGGAGGCACGCATCGCCTTCATGAGTCACTGACAAAGACAACACGTTTCGGCTCTCTCCGTGCCATATCGCTGTCTGGCATCTGCCTCCTCAGGAGTGAGAAGACGGACGTGTCTGACAATAGCAGAAAGCCAGCCCCAGGTAGTCCAGACAACACGTAATCCCGGCCCAAGCAGCGGCCGGCCTAGCTTTGGGGCAAGACTCAAACCCATCGGTACCACAAAACACTCTGCTCCACTGGAATAACTTTCACAGTGCCAAGCGCTGGCCTTGAAACACATGCGACTAGGTGTGATAAGAAGGTGGGAGGAAAAGCAGAAGCTTCTGCACCATAGTGATTGTACCAGTAGGTACCTATGTCATGTCCAGTTTTAAAACAGGCTAATGAGAGAGATTTGTCTGCCCCCCAAGTTTTCTGACACATTTGCTTTCAAATCTTCCACATCTTAAAATTAGTTGTCTTAGTTCCCTGACATATTACAATCAAATTTTTAGAAGAACTAGGAACAAATGCAGGTTTTCCCTCTGTTTTAGCTTGCCTGAAATAGCCGTCCTCTAGGTTACAGGATCACAGTTTTAAAGTCCTACCTCTTACAGCTGACTGGAATCAAAAGCAGTTGCTTGGGTACCTTTCTGCTCTCATTCAAAGTAAGTTTTTACCTCTGAAAGTTCACCTAAAGTTGGACCTTCCTTCTGTCATCAACTATGCATTTTAGTCATTGTTAAAAGCAGATTTTTAGCTTGCATTTTTGCCTCCATTTAAGGCTTTTTTTCCAGAGAAAGAACAGAAAGATGAAATTTCAAAATTTAAAAAAAAAAAAAAAAAAAAAAAAAAACTCAGCTGCTTAAAAGCTCTTTAGTGCATCGAAATTCTCTGTGTTGTCCAAGACGGAGAGGGATTAGAAGGCTGACGGCGCACAAAGAGGTTGAAGGAAATCCAGCTTATTTTGTGAGTTGATGAAATAAATGCAGTCCTTGAAACATCCAGTCCCCCAGTGATATGAATGCATAACATATGCTGCACATTTTAAAATGTGATAAAAGCCTGTGCCTAGTATAGTAAGGGCTAATGGGTGACCATTAAGTACTATTTCACAACAAAACAGGATTTTAAGGAATCCCGTAACAGAGTTCCCTTTGGTAAGCCCCATCGCTGATAAATCAAGTAGTATTTGATCTTTCCAACAGAAGCATGAACAGGAGAAAAGGTAATTTTTTGGTAAGCAGGGAGGACAGTCAAAAAAAACCTTATGCATCATTCCATTTCTGACAACACCTATGAAAGGGCAGTATCCTTCTCAGAGCTCCCACCAACGCCCGAAGTGCTCTTGTTTTGCTAAGTGTTGTCTTACGCAGTTCAAGGATTACTGGGGAATCTTGACTGGCCTGTGAAACGGTTTATTTTCTTTCTGGCATAAGATTCTGTCTTAACAGAGGTGGTCTCTCCACAAGGAGATATGCAAACAAAGAGGAAAGGAATTTTTTTCTAAGTAGGTTTATAAGAAATCCATGCCATCTGGGGTGCATGGCCGTGTCTACAAGTTCTGTGCTGAAGAACACATTTCCTCATCCACGCCTGTGGTGCAAGAACAGCTCTTTAGCTCTCATACCAATAACACTGGCTCTTGTGTAGTCAGATAAGAGGTGCTCTTAAAATGGAATTCATTAAACATGTACTGTAGACTTCCAGATTTCCATCTACTGTATGCACACACAAAAAAACTGAAAGCAATACATTAAAGCTATTTTAATTCAAAGCGAAGCGCTGTACACTTGCCAAAATCAAAGGTTTTAATATGTCCTTAATCAGAGTTGTTAGAGATCACCGAATATAAATAATGCAGCCTGACAGGACAGGAATGCTGCTACCAAGATACTCAGACTAAACTAGGACATTACTTACATGTTTCTAATCTTTCCCCGATGGGAGGTGCAGGTCATCTAACAAACAACAAACAACAGCACTCACCACACGTTCTGTGGAACCAGGAATCAATTGTCCAAGTCAAGCTCAGAAATTAATTACAATAAGGAATGTCTAATCAAATAATGGAAAGTTTTAATCACTGGCAATTGCTGTGAATCTTGGACTATATTAGTGTATGTAGGGCGGTCTCAAAACGAACTATATTTAAATCCGGTCTCTTAGGTCAACAGTTTCCTTATCAGGAATCAAATATCCTGGAACTGAAGTTTAATCCTCTCAGGGAGCAATTGACAGAAACAACACTGTTTTTTTGTTGTTTTTGCTTTAAGCTTTCATGCTCAGAGAGACCTTCTAGGCTTTTAATCAAAAGGAAAATGTTAGGCTTTTCTTTTAAGTATCTCAAGTCTAGCAGGAGTATCCCTCACCTGACACCTTGGAATTTCATCCCTGCATCCTAAAAATTGAGTGCCAGACACTGACGTGAATGACCGGTAATATTTAATTAAAACTTAGCCTTACATTGCTAACAGTTCACCCAGAAAAGAGCAACGCATTCAAACATGTCTCGTTTAGGTTATGACTACAGATAAAGAACTGAATCAATTAATCCCAAGGTCTGCAATCATCCACAAAGTGTTTGAAAAATGCATCATTTTCCCTTAAACTGTGGTTTGCAGAGGAAAATAATGTACTTCCATTTCTCACACAGGCAACTAATGGATTTAGCAGAATTCATAAATAAAAGATAACAACATATTCTCCAGCAGTGTCTAGCAACACTGCACTTTAATGCACTTTGTCAACAATTTTATTTAACTCTCCTCCATTTTTCCTTATTCTCTCTACCAATGACGGCATTTACTGACATCTCCTTAAAGCACAATCTGTGCAACTGACTCATTCAACAGTTTAAAGAAACAGAATCTGCATGGAAATACTACTTAATGGTTATTTTCATGATCCAAAAGATTTTTCCAAGATAAAGTGTTGCTACAGGCATGGAAAGCTGCTACCATGCATGAGGCAGAGCCTTGCGGAGCTTCAGTTCTCCACTCGTACAACACGAATGAAATCCTTCCTTTAATTCTTGGGATGATTCGAGTCAATGCATGGTTTTGTGAGGTGCTTTTTTTTTTTTTTTTTTTTTTTCCCCAGTAGGAGTCCACTACTGCTTGTCTTCCTTTCTAAAGAACAGGCATCCTGAATGCCTGGCAATGCTATCTGGTGCCACCATTAACACGCATACATGTACAACTATGGCAAATTCTGAGCACAAAGTCCTGAGGACTGCAAAGGTCCATTGCACACAACTGGTTCTAATTCTGGTGTACCATCACAGGCTAATTCTGGATCGATTGAGGCAGAGATCTAAATTAAAATGAAACGTTTAACACCTTGAGGAACTGCACAAGATAGCAGCTGTCCCATGCCTATGTAACATTTGAAATAACTAGGGACAGTGGAAGTATTTTGAGTGCATCTCATTTAGAGAAATGCCATTTCTCTGGAGTTATCTCGGCTTCCACTTCCCATCACCAAATACAAACTAGATCTATAGATAGAGATGAAATAGTTCTGCAGTTAATGTTAGAAACTATTAATGGCAAACCCACCATGTGATCAGAGAACATGCCTGTACAAAGACTCTGTATACAGAAAACCAATATGCAGCTGGAAAATGTCCTCGATGTGTGCGCCTTGATGTGTTCAAAACAGTGACAGATTTTCTTCTAAAAAACATACACAATTCTCAAGAGTGCAGCTGTTCACGGAAATAATAAAAAATACCCTAGAGCCAGCAGCTCTGCTGCAGTATCACGGGTAGGGTACAGGTAGGGCATTCCAGGTGCCTGCATATCAAAGGCTCAACTTCAAGAGTCCCAAATTTCTACACATAAAGAAATGCAACAGGCAAAGTTATAGGACCGCTGTTTCTAAAGGATAGTTTGATATATGTGTCTACTCAGACATCACAGAAGAGATCTAATGAGGTTTATCTGCAACAGGCAATGAACTGCTTTGCACTGACATTTGGCACGTTTTTCTAGTTGGACACAGAGCTGTTATGCCTGTGCCTTACGGTAGTTTTCATGCTGGACAGCCTGCAATAAATACCTAACACCCCCCCCACATTCTACACACTAGTTGCACAATACAAGTTATGAAACTAAACTCGTTCCATGACTAACAGGTAAAATCCCTGCTTCAAGATGTCAAAAAAATACAATCTATTTTGACAGATGCTCCAACAGGTACTACAGCACGCTGAGTATCACTCTCTGCCCGTTTCAGGAATAACTCATACCGAGTTACTCATACCACGCTGAAGTATTTAAGCTATTCAAACATACTGGACATCTGCTCCAGAACTGCACAGAGATGGACGCACAATGTTGTGTTATCTTTGCAGCAGCTGAATATTTGCTTATGGTCCATGTTTTGGGTTACCAGTGTATCAACAACCAAAACTTAGTTTGTAACTGACAAATGCTAAAGCATTATCTAAAGGAAGGAAAAAAAATGTATGCCTGCTTCAGCAACTGGAACGTTAACCTTGCTTAGTTGGTTATGTGACTATTGGATTCCAAATCAACAGTGAAAGCGTGAATACAGAGTCCAGCATAATTTAATTAGATAAGAACTATACCAGTTTATACCATCTGACTCACTGCAAGGTAAACGCCTAAGAAAAAAAGTACAGGATTTTCCTCTTGCGCGCTTCCTCCAGTTTTATTTAAACATAGAAGTCCGACATGTTCATATTTGAATTCTAAGGAAGACTATAGCCTGCATTCCACCTATCAAAAATAACATTTTCCTTAAGTTTGTTCTCAAAGAACATCTATTAGACTCAGTGAAAGCCATTCAGAACAGAAAGACTGCTAAATAAATACTGTGAAAAGGCTGAGATTTTCCAATACAAAAGGAAAACCATAAGGTCTGTCTTGACTTTTAATGGCAGACAAACTTTGCTGCAGGCTCTTTTATTTTAAGATGACAGATTGCTGAGAAGGGCGGGGACTGGTTGGGATGAGAGAGAGACTGCAGCCAATTTTAAAAGGTATTGTTAAGAAACTAAGAATAAGGAGAAAACAACTTCAGTGGTCCATGATTACTAAAGAACGGGTTTAGCCAGATAAACAGGTCTGCTATCCCTGAAGGGATTTGAAAGAATATCACACACAACTTTATTAAAATGGATTACGTGACAATTACTTCAGACTTTGAAGGTAAAAGCTTCGCAAGTCTTTAGAAAAAAAAAAATTAAAATCAAAGCTCAACAAACACCGTATGAACTCATAGTTCTGGGGGATGGGGTGCACAGAAAATGGACTGTATGCACACAGAAACACACCCTCAAATTCAGTCCTCGGTATCAAGTCCCTCTCCTCTGAGGTCAGTAGGGAGATTCCCCTGAAATCCTGAGGGAGCTGGGCCCCCAGAGTACCCCAGTTGCTCTGAGATTGTGTCTCCCTCGTTAGGTAACCCTCAGTTAATTGATTTACGTGGTTTCGGGTGCATCAGAGATCCTGCTCGTTAATCGACACATTTCAGCCGTATGTTATGAGGGAGATTAGAATCTGTACTGGAAATCTTGAAGTATTAAATGAATATTCAAGAGAGTTAAACTAATCCAAACTCCAAAATAATGCAGGTAACAGGATATGGACTCACATTCTTGCATGTTAACACTTTAGACAGTTTATCCCTTCATTCACCTCCCCAGAAGACCCTTTGTATTCCAGGCTTGCCTAAATTCACTAGATTTTTATCTAAAACAACATTCTTGTTTCCATGAATACATCAGCTTCTCTGACCTTTGCACATTAATCCACATTTCTAAGGTCAAACATCTATAGGTTAAAAAAAAAAAAAAAGTGAAGGTAACAATAAACATTAGTGACCCTAAGCAATGTATATTAACGATGTACACATACTTCTATGCACACAAGCATTAACTTTAAAAACCTAGTCATTACTGAAAGTACAAAAAATACAAGTTTATTTTAAAAAGGGAAAGCATACGTTTCAAACGAAGCCTAAGTAATGCTCCTTTTTAGAGTAGAAGCTTGTTTTTATCTTCTACCTGGTTATTGTATAAAGCAAGTGACATATTTAAAACCGAGATTCAATTGCGGGCTGAAATGCGTAAGTGCACAGACACACACTTACAGATTATTTATTAAAGGGCAGTAATATTGCACTCTCTGACATTATTCAGGTTTATAGCCTCACAAAATATCTTTATTAAGCTAGCTGGTAATGAGTGAATTTGTACGTATCAAAAATGTGTGTTCTTGTTTAGTCTATTACTACAGTTAAGCAATAATCCTTGTACAGTTGCTTTTAACTTTTTACTGTGATTGCACCACAGATAACTTTCATTTATCAAAACAAATTTTCCATAGTAACATTTAGCCTGGAGATACTCAATTTCTCTACAATAATCTAAAGATACATTCAGAGCAGCTGCTGAATACACAGCCTTGTTTCCAGAGATACTGAAATATTTTGTTAGATCATAGCTCATGTTCTGTTCTGTTGACTTTTGGGTTAAACTTAAGTGAAATCCCATTACTTGAGCAGCACAACCACAGTGTTGACAGCCTGCTTCACTAAGCGAATTGCTTGAACTGTGACTCCTGTTTTGCTTTGAATTGATGTTTACACGTAAGAGTTGGCATTCACACTCCATTTTAAAAAACAAGAGTAGTAACCCTCTCATTTTATTTCTACGGAGAAAAAAAAAAAAAAAAAAAAAAAAAAGCAATTAAGCAATTGTCTTTTTACTGTAAAGATTTAGCGTGACCAGTTTTGTATTAAGATCCCAGCAAAGAACTGTCCTAGTAGCTGCAAACGTGCTGCTGGGGAGCTAGCTATTTCTCCCCCTACCTCCCTTTCTTGCCATGCTTTCTGTCTACATGGGCCCACCCTCAGGAGCAGACCCTGCAAAGTTTTGCCTTCACATAACTGTCCTTTGAAGGCACAGCTCGTGTGTGCGTGGATAAGCAAAGCTTTGTCCTGAGCTTGGCTCGGTGCAGGCCCACGAACTGGGACTGTCTGTAGCTGCAGGCAGAACTCGATCAAGGTACAAACACAAATGTTACACACAGTTTTCATTTTCATTTCCCCCATTTTAATGTCTTTCACCAACAAAAAACTGAAATGAAGTCTCTGTGCTTCTTTTTCTTTTTAATGTAGAACAGTTTGTCTTAAAAAAAAAAAAAAAAAAAAGGCATACTTAATGCTAAGGGCTATTTAAATTGAGATACCTGGGGAATTTTCATTACTTTTCTGAAAAAAAATAAGATTAAGTAATTCTAACAGGTCAAAGATAAAGCTCAAAATATAGAATTCTATTTATTTAGATAAATCTTTAAAATTAGAGCACTTAAGTTGAATTCATTATTCACAGGAATCAAGTCCTATTTTTTGAAAAACAGTATTTCCATCTGTTTCATTCTTTACTGATTTGAGTTTTGTATTGTAAAAGGTTCAACAAAACTGCATTAAGAATAAAAAGAATTCTTACTAACCTAACCAAACCTGAAACTTTTCTTAACTGCCAGCCTGATCTCATACCACTCTACAGAAAGCAGGGAGAAGATAGCAGATCAAACGCTTCTGCCTTTACAAAAGATGTATAACCCATTAATGAGCAAGACACAGTGAGAGAGCGAGTACATACCCGTATGAGTTCTCAGGTGCGCTTTTAAGTGAGAAGACTTTGTATAAACTTTCGTGCAGCCTAAAACAAAATAAAATAAGATGGAAGAGAAATGTTTCAGTAGGGAGAATAGGAACGCTCCACATCATGTTTTAACTTCCTCATGCAGTGCTGAGGTACTATCTGGAAGCATTTAAGTTTATTACCTTCTGGCACCATAACCATTTAGAAGTATAATTTAATGTAGAAAGCTCCTAGGAGACATTGCTTTACATAGAAAAAAAAATATGTATGTTTCTGGTAGACTTAATAACTTCTAATGTAGTGTAGAATAATCTACGTATAGTAACACCTGCTACATAAGTTAACAGCTCAGAGACAGACTTTTTTTTCTTAATTTTCCTAAAGAATTTGCTGAAACCAGTCTGTGTTGTTGTTACCCAGGATTCTACATCACTTTTCCATTATGCAGTTATCATGCACACCAACCGGGAGATACACCACTGTGAGTAGTATTTGTAAAGGGAGAGAGAACCAAGAGCTGCGATTTCTAGGTGTGCGCAGAGCAGTGTCAGCGTCCCGTATCTGGCACCACGCATTACTCGAAGGAAAGGTTTGTAGAGTTAGATTCCTCTTCCAGTGCAATATAATAGAAGGATAGTCTCGAAGGGAATTTATCTGTAGACAATTTTCAAAGGTAGTTTTAATGGATATATCTAGGCAGATGAATTCCCTATTTGTACCAGGGGAGATACAGCCATAGCCTTGACTGCCAGGAACTGAAGCGAGTCTTTCAGCATCAGATTCAAGCTCAGCTGCTGCTCCGTCACAAGAGCTGGAAAGGCAAGAGCATGAGCTGGACAGCCACACTGACTTTAACTACAGAAGTGTTTTTTTTTTGTGTGTGTGTGTGTGTGTTTTTTGTTTTTTGTTTGTTTGTTTTTTTAATGGAACACAACTTTTGTAACACAGGAAAGTGAGCTCAGGAGTTTAAGAGGGTAACAAATGACACAAAGAAAATGATGTGCATTATTTAAAGAATGTAAATACACACCACACTAAATAAGATGCTGAAGAAAAAAATCTATTTTAACAAGAAATTATTTGTTTCTCTAAGCATACTACAGCTAAAAGAAAAGACTGTAATTAATCACACTTTCTTATCACAAGAGCTCAGTTTTCTGGAACTCATTGCTTACCAGGATAGTCACAGTAGTGAATACGTCTTTTCTCCAAATCTGGGTTACTTCTTCTGTTGTATCTGACTGGCTGGATGTTCTGGGGAGTTATTGGCAGAGTTGCTGGCAAATTCGGGTTGTGAATTGCCAGCTTGGAAGCTATAGTTGCGGCATATGACGGAGGGGGGGTTAAATTCTGTAGCATCTCTGCTTGTCTGTCTGGACTCCCAGGCTCTGAGCTTGGGGGCGAAGGGGGGAAGTAAGTGGCCTGCTGCTGAAGAAACTGGTTTGGCATGGTGTAGGTGCAGGGGGGAATACCCTGGAACTGTTTCATTGCAGTCTGTGGAACCGCCGAGGAGAGGGTGTTAAGGCCTGCCATGGCTGACGGCATGGAAACATTGCTAAGGGAGTCCATGACGGCTGCCTGAGGAGTCGTGGTGGGCATATCTAGATCCGGTGAGCTCAAGAGCTGATACAACTGGCCTTGCTGGGGCGTGACAGAGAGATGGACGTCTGGAGTTGGAAGCTCCTGCTTGATGAAAATGTTGTTCACGTCAGGAGTTTGGTGAGAGCTGAAGATGCTGGTAAACTCGGGAAGGGCCTGAGTAGGGGCAGGGGCTGGGGCAGTAGTTTCACTCTGGTGGCTGAAGATGGTGACAGGTTCGGTCTTGATGTGGGTTACGCAGGGTCGCTGGGATTTGTACAGGCCAGTTCTCAGGTGACTAATGTCAGGGAGGAAGACGTTCATGTTGATGCTGTAAGGCAAGCCTTCACTGTCAGTGAAGAACTGGTCTACAACTGAGGCACTGTCTCGTCTGTACTTTTTATGTTCGGGGATGACCGGGACGGGCGGAAGCTGAGGCGCCAGGTATTTCTCCATTTCACATCTCGTCTGCAAAAAGAAACGTACGATAACCCCCATGACTTGTTACCCACTGAGAAACAAGATGGCACGTACGTCGCGTGAGACTTCAGAAATAAAAAAACAATGCTCCTTAGCCAACCCCGAGTTAAATACGGAGGGAGTTTTAAATAAAAAGCTGCCTTTTATAACTGGGAGGCTAATCAACATCATCAAGAGCGGGAAGGTAAAGCGCCGGCACGCAGAGCAAGCACCGAGACTGATCCGATGCCTGGGCGTACGACAAACTTTTCATCTTTATGTCTACAAGACAGCACTACACAGAGGAATGACAGGCTCCGTGTCTAATCTACAGATCTGGCGCTCGGGAATTCGCTGTTTAACAAGGCTGCTGCCGGTCTGTTTCGCCCGCGCCTCTTTGAAATGCGAACTTTAAAAAGCCACATCCTCGGCTGGCTACCCGAGCGCTTCAGACGATGTTCATACACACTCGATCCCTGCGCTTCCAGGACTTCTCGCGCGTGGAAGAAGGGCGTTTGATGAGAAACACGGAGCGTGAAGACAGAAATAACACCGAATAAAAGGAAGGCGGGCTGGCTACGCTACCGTACCCCTCGTGCGAAGCGTCCCGGGGACTGCGTTAAAACTTAAAAAATAAATCTGCACGGTGTGTAATTGGTTAACAGCGTGCTCAACACGTCCCTATTCATGCCTCGGTGCCGGGAGAGCTCTTTAATTACTGGGATCGTTCCCTTGGTGTAGTGGTGCGAGGGAATCCGTGGGTGGCGAGCGCCTGATGCATGCCTGGTACAGTCATCGGCAAAACATTTATCGTGCACTCTCCAGTGGGCAAATGCTACATTCCCCCTCGCCCTGTCAAGACGGCGCTCATTCCAGATCCGTTTAGCACCCGAAAAGAGAAAGCAGCTGCCAGGCAGCAACCCCTGCCCCAGAGCGGCTTTCGAGCCCTTCCTTCAAAGGCAGACCACCAGAAAACAAAACAAACACACCGGCCCGGCGCTTTGATCCGGGGCTGCCCTAACACGCCAGGCTGCTTTTTTTTTTTTTTTTTTTTTTTTTTTTTTTGGGGGTTTTTTGCCCCCCCCCCCCCCTCCTGTTTACAAGCCGGGGGCAGCTCGCTTTGAAGCCGAGCCCCCAACCTGCGGCTCCCCCAGCAGCCGGCCCGCTCCCCGTCGGCTTCTGGGGACGGGCACGGAGCCCCCGGTGCGTGCCCCCCACCCCAGCACGACCCCACCCGCGGCAGCGGCGGCGGCTCCCAACACACCCGGCTCCCCCCGACCCGTCCGACGGACGGCACCCTCTCCTCTCCTCTCCTCCCCTCTCCTTCCTCCTCCTCCTCCTCAGCCCCCTTCGCCTACCTGCACCATCTCCTCCGCCGGCAGGGACGCGCCGCCGCCCCCGCCGCCCCCCGGGTGCTGCTGCTGAGGGGGCGGCTGCGGCTGCTGCTGCTTCATGTCCTCCCCGGGGAAGATGGGCGCCTCCCTGGCCCCCAGCACGGGCTTGAGCTGCGCGAACACCGGCTCCTCGGGCTGCTGCACGGCGCCCAGGCGGGCGCTCATGCTCAGCACCCGGGTGGCCATGAGGCGAGGCGGCGGCGGCACGGACCCAGCGGCGCTGGGCTCTGGGCGGCTCCGGCTCCTGCTCGGCTCTCGCTGTCCAGGAGCCCCAGCCCGGCGTGGCCCTCAGTGCCTCCGCCCGTACCTGGCCACGGGTGTCTATCGGGCCGCACACGCCCGCCCCTATCCCCCCCTCTCCGCCCCTATCTCCCCCACTCCGCCCCCCGCACCCCACCCGGCGCGGGGAAGGGGCCGGCCCTCGGGGCCCGCGGGATGGCGGCGGGCTCCTCCCCGCGGCCCGGCACGGCCCGGCACGGCGCGGGGCGCCTCAACAAGTGCCCGTCAGCCCGGGCCCCTCTCGGGTTTTAGTGTCATCTGCAGCCCTCCGCGGCTGGGTATAACCGCCTTGCCCACCTCTCGTCTTCAAAAGGGGGGTTTAAAGCCGGTCACTTCAAATTCATGATTATTATCGATATTGTTTTTGTTTTTTTTTTGTCCCGGAGACAACTCGTGCTCGAAACCTGCTGTGAATGAATTTTGGTGCTACCGTTCGCATCGCTGCCGTGTGCTGAGAAAAGTGCTGTGATAAAAGCGGCTGGAAGAAGGGGAGAGGAAAAAGGTGGAAGGAAGCAAAACGGGGAGAGGAAAAGGTTGAGGCACGCCGTTGCTCTCCTACCCCTTTTTACTCTTTTTATGTTTATTTTTTCCCCTCTCGGACAAGGCGAGTTTCTGTCAGCGCGCTGGCTTTGAGGTGTGGTTTCGGCGCAGAGCGATTCCGCTGCAGGGGCAGGCCAGCGAGCTGGGCTCCCTCAGGTTTCACCGCAGGAGGAGAAGGAGGGAGGGACGCCGTCCCTCTGCACAGCCACGGAGGTTTTCACACCGTGTGGGAAAAGTACAGCCAAAAAGAAGGCCAGCGAGCTGGGCTGCCTCAGGTTTCACCAAAACTTTTCCACCCTTCTGCTGCCCTGCGGTCCCGGTTTGCACGGAGGGAATCTCCAGGTCTGGAGAAATGTTGCCACCCCCCCCCCCCCCCCCCACACGTTCACCCCCTGTCATTTACAGACACGGCTCTTTTTCCAGGGAAAAAAAAAAAAAAAATAGCATTTCTCTGGGCAGCCTCACACGCTTCCCAGCCCGTGCAAGGAGGCTGTTGCAGGGTCTGGGTGCCGAAGGCCAGCTAGGAGCCAGGAGGAGCACAGCATTCCCCCCACGAACCAGCTGGTTAGCAGCCTGTAGCTTGGTGCTCCATACTGCTAACGTGGGTCCGGCTGCTCCCTTCAACGCAGCCCGTAAGGTAGTGCAGACCGATTTCCATCCACCACTAGTATGTATTCAGTTCATACAGTGTGTGTACTTCAGCGTCCTTTTCCCCAGGACTCATCGCCAGCATTTCTTTTTTTCCATTCCAGCCTGGAAACAGGTGTTTTAGCAAACAGGTCTCGTTTGGGGTTTGTGCGAATGCCCCCCACATAACCCTGTTTTATCCCAGCGAGGCTTCAGACTGCGGTTGTGACCCTCGGAAAGGAGGAGTTTGGTGCAGACTGCTCCGTAACAGCTTTAAAAATGTGCTGTCCGCACCTTATTTCAGCTGTAATTCTCCTGAAAGACCAGCGGGATCGCGGGGCTAGGCAGCATCTGGCGGAGCACATACACCCGTAACTTTCAGACATTTATGTAAATTGCATGGCTGTAGTAACTGACATGTTTCTGAGACTTGCAAACTTTAATTACATGCTTTACCTCCGTCTGATTAAATGAATGATAAACAGATAATTTCAAAATTGTTTTTTTGTTTTGCTTTGTTTTATATATGTACATTTATAAAGGGCCTGCTCTGGCAGACGCTTTGGCTGCTTAATTAGGGCGGTATCACCGAGTAAAGCTCTGTGTATACTTACACATTTTCAGAAGCAGCTCTGAATGTCTTTAATTTATTATTATTATTTTATTTTTTTTTTTTACAGGATGCAGTTAGGTCTGAACTGCAGGTAAACAAATCCAATCCCATCTCCATGTTTTTGTGCTAATGACGGGCCCGGTCCTACAGTCTTCTGTGAAGCAGCAGTCGATGGAAGATTACTAACGAGTATGCAGTTTTGAAAGGGTCAATCTTTATTTTAGCATTCCGACTGTCACTAACAATTAAACAGGCAAGTCGGATCGACTCTTGTTCCTGCTCAGGTTTGCTGCTTATCTGACGTACGCAATGCTGTGCTATTTAGCTTAGAGATAGTCTAAATGAATGTTTAGGTCCAAGCAAAAAATTATTTGATAGCCTGTTTTAAGAATTTCCAGTATTAGTAGATTTTGTACCTCTTTCAATGAATAAATATTGTTTACAAATTGAAGGCCAGTGATAAGCTGCCAACTAGCATAATCTCCTAAATAAAATTGAACAGTTTGCTCAGAATTAATCATCACAAAAAAAAATACAAGTTCGTTGTTATAATCATTTCTGAACGTCTCTGTTTCTTCTCTGATTCTGCAGAGTCAGAAGTGAGTTTACACTTGAGCAGACAAATTTGCAGCAAAAACAACAACAACAACAAAAAAAAACAAGTAAGGTCTTTTAAACCCAGGTCAGCTCCGTCGTGTAAGCGAGAACTTCGGCCGGAGCATTTGGGAATTACTGTAAGCGATTCCTTGCTCCCCTGCGACACAGTTCTCCGAGCATCTTACAACAGAGAACTCCAGGTCTTAGATTCCTGTCCCACAGAGAGAAACTGGGAAATAAAACACGGAACAGTGAGAGCCTGGAGCTGGATTTGTGAGGGACGCCTTCCGATGTGTTTAGTCACTGATAAGAGAAGCACGGCGCTCTGCGCTGGGAAGAACATTGCTGGGTTTAATGAAAAAGGGTTAAACTTTCTGAAACTATGTAAATGCTCCAGGTTCTGGGCGGGCAAGGATCCAGACATTCTCAATGAATGTAGACTCGATTGCTTTGAACTCCCTTGTTCTTTGCATTCCTCTTTGCTTAGTAGTGCTGTACGCATTAGGGAAGACAGGAGAAAACAAGAACAAATGTCAGGTCCCAGGCGGTCAGAGCTTGGTGGTGGTGGAGCCCAGCACTGCCTTGTGGGAGAGCGGTTGGGGCAGAGGAGTTCAGGACCGGTGGAAAGGATGGAGACTTAAAAACGTCTACCTTTTTAACCAGTTTGTCAGCTGCATGAGGTGCACCTTTAGGCAAGGAACCTGTGCCCTCTGTGCTGGCGAGAAGGAAAGGGGCCAGAACTGGAGTGGAGGGGAGGAGCGGAAAGATGTGGAGATGGGGTGTTTCGTAATGATGAAGTGAGGGAAACCTGAGGACATCAACTGATCTGAGACAGACTTTAGGCCACACTAAGTTGTCTGATAATAATTTCAGGCACTCTTAGAGTATTCAGAGGCTTATCTTGAGTCAGAAAATACCTACTTCATTTTTTCATGTAAACTTACTAGAAAAGTGGAAGTAAATTTCCTTCCTGACAAGTCAGTAGCCACCTGCTTTTGGCCTCCCATTAGAATCCATCTCCCTGAGAGAAAACATGTCTTCTCACTTTTCTTTCAGTTGTCAAAAGGGAACGAGCACGATCCTTTTACCTCGAGAAAGCCATTTGTCTCATTCTAGCTTTCCAGTGAACACGAGATCGCTGGAGCCAGAAGGTACCATCTTAAGTCATGACAGGCTTTGCGAATGCCACTCATGCGCTATGTAATACAGCACCACCACAATGAGGAATGTAGCAGGGTAACTTTCTGTTAAAGTGAACGTGGAAAATCATGAAATGATAGTTTGCTGCTGTGTACCTTTATCTGTTGCCATTTCGGGATTAGCTTGCAGAGGTGTTCCCTTTGCCTCCTCAAAGGCAAGCCAGGTTGCCATTTTTCATTTCACTTTACACAAAATACTGTGAAAAAATGATATTCTTTCTAGAGTAGAAAATGGCACTTCCTAATTAATTCAGGCATGTATTTTAAACAACAAAAAAACACTCATCTTGACTTCTTTCTCCTCCTTACATTTCAATAGTCATCCACTTCCAGCTTTCTGCCCTCATGTACAAAGCCTTACCATCAGGAAAATACCTCTACTTTCCCTTTGACAATGCTTTAGTGTGAAGCACGACGTACAGAAAGTAAGTTTCATGTTCTCAATCCCCCTGTATGCCCTAGGACAGTTGTGTAAAACCTTCCTGTTCCCAGCTGAGTCCTTAGGCACTCTAGCACACTGCCCAGAGTGGAGAGAGCACCTTCTCCAAACCAGCTTGACATTTTTCATCACTGGAATTGAACGGGCACATCTTGTCAGGTAGGAACCTCCTGAATTGAGTGACTCCAGCGTCAGAGAGCTGGATTTGACAGCTTTTTAGAATAAAAAGATATAAACATTGCAAAACAACCAAGTCCTCTATTCTACAGGCCAAGGGGAAATCACCATCCCAAAGCTCAGTACAGACAAATATAAAACAAGTGGTGTATGCAAGCCTCTCTTTTGCACAGTTTAAAATGAGGCAAAACTTAATGTTTGAAGTTGACTAAGATTACTAAAAGCACCCAGATGCAGTTGTACTTGTGGTTTGTTTTTATCCTTTAGTTAAACATATTTTTCTTTCAATGTAAAATGAGTTAGTTAGAATTCCAGTGAAGGTTTGTGACATCTAAATGAAGGTATGTACACTTACCCACAAATAACCCTTGATTTTTATTTTTTATTTTTGCAGCAACAGGTAAAGATCCTACCATGTCTGCATTTTCTGTGTTTTGACCTGAGTCAGTCTGCACTGTATAAAGCCTAATTACAGATTAATTATATAAATCTGTCTATGCAAAAAACTGTTCAAGTATTTTCCCTCAAGTTTAACTTGAGCATGTGTGTATACACTTGCATGCATCAGTCTGATTTGCTATTTATCAAGGCCAGTGCTGACTTGGCAGAACAGATGCTCCAAGATGGAAACTTCAACTGCTCATTACTTGAATTCTTGGATTAAGAATCATCAACCTGTCTGGAGGAAACAAGACATCTTACTCAGTAGCTGAACTCAATCTTTACTCAGATTTTAAAGAGTCTTAATAACTTTAGGTAACAGCCTCAGATTTCTTCATTTCAGGTACATTTCAAGTATTTTCAGCCCATCTGAAAAGAGAAAGTGCAGCAAAATCTTATTTTTTCCAGTCCTGTTTGTGACCTTTATAGGCTTGATGTACTTCAGAACTGAAGACTGTTTATTACAACAGGCTTTTTTGAGAACAACAGGTCACTGACTCAGCTGTAAGACACGAGTGTTTCCTGTATTTTCATCGGTTGTCATACAGCTTCTCAGCTCTGACTTGTTGCATAGCAGGGCCAGAAACTACAACAGCATGCTCCTTAAGCATGTCATTTAATTATTTATGTGCTATTAGCCCAGATGGAAATCTGTACGAAGTATAATTACACAAGATTAATTAAAGTACATACTTAGAGAATAACATTTACGATTTTTGGAAAGGTGGTTTGTCCGTCACTTTGAATTTTGTTAGAAACTACCACCACCCTTTTCTTCTGCCTCACCTAAGGCATGCTGAGGCTACCTGCTTTGTAAAAGCAAGTGCTGTTGGCAACATTTGTTAGCAATGGGTGGTCCTATACTGCTGCTTAACTGCTTGAATATGAGACAAAACCACATTCTTTACTACTAAAGAAAGCATTTCTGGCTCCAGAGTGTTTATGCTGAAAATTTGTTAGCAAACACTAACACGGTAAAATTGGCATGCATGCATGTTTTGGCTGAAGTCTCCCGATCAGGGAAATAATGTAGAATGGTTTGGGTTTGGTGAAGTACTGCTCCACCAGCTGGGAGATGGAGCCTTTACAGACTTGGACATGGCAGAGGGGATGGTCTGGCTAGACAGGCTAGGAGGGCATTAAAGCAATGACATAATACTTGTTTAAGAACCTCTTAGCATAATAAGGTAGGGCAGCGAACACTCATTTGGAACTAAATCCTGATGTTGAGAACACAAATAATTAAGGGATGTGGTCAGAAAAAATTCCTTCACCTCTTATGCTGCATTCTTTCAAGTAGGGGAAGAAAGGATAAGCTCCTTAATCAACTGCCTATAATGTGCAGAAAGAAGATCCTGGGGACTTGGGAGCATAATATCTGCACAACACAGTGTGCTGCTTACTGCAGCGCTAGGGGCCTTAAAGTGACCACTTGGCTACCCACACAAGCTGATGATCCCGTGTGGCTATGTTCCCTGTGATAGCTGAACTGCCATATTCAGGGCGAGGGTATGAACCTGAATTTCAGTGTGTCATTTACCTGTTCCCTTAGTGGTGAAGCAGGAGAGCTCATGCTGTTGGTGTCAATGCCTTTACAATTTCTAAAATTAAGTAGTCTCTGTACTCAAACAATCTTGCATCCAGCATAGGAGAATTGTGCACTAGACAAATGTATAATCCTCAGATCTGATAACCAATCCAAAACCCAGAAATTTTTGGTGAGCATTACAAAATTATTTAATTATTTAATCATACTGGTCGTAATCAGCATAGAAGACTGAAACAAAAAGCTATCAAATTCATGATTTAAAAGGGCTAATTCTACACACTGAAAGAAAGAGCAGTCCAGATTAGTAAATACTGAATAATTAGGCAGAATCTGAACAAGGTGAATACAAGCCTTAAAGTCTACAATCCCATAGAAGCTAATTAAAAAACAGACAAACAACAACAAACAAACAAACAAAAAATCCCTTCCTCAAAAGAACAACCTCTTTCCTTCTGCCTCTTTAGAGGGGATTTTGCAAAGCAGTTGTAAATAAAGATACCCAACAGCTGGGGAAACAAACAAATAAAAAAAAAACTAGTAACAGTGAATATAAATCTGACAGTAGTGATTATGGGAAAATAATACAGAAGAGAAGATACCTAAGAAGTCAATGACCTGTGTTGAAAAGAAGATCTAAAAAAAAGTCCAGGAAATGTACTAAAAATTCTACTGTGTCTGTTTTTAGACAAAGAAATGTAGAATGTTGATAAGTAAGCAGAAAAACAAACAAACAAACAAACAAACAAAAACACACTAAATATTCCTGTGCCGTGTTTGGGAAAAGAGTAGGTAATACATTTGTATCATATGATAATGACAAAATATTTTCCATTTCAACAGTAATTCAAGAACACATTAAAACAGCTACTATTAATGTTCTTAGATTGGTATGTCTGGATAACTTCACACCAAGAACTTTAAAAGAGCTGGTCAGTGAGCTTTCAGGATTAATATTCAGTAATTGTTAGAACACTAGACATATTCCAAAAGACTGTTAAGAAAGCTAGAGTTAGAACCAGTACTTAAAAGAAAATGTAAAAGGAATGATGCAGGTAATTAGAAGTTTGCATTGTGACATTGATTTTGAGCAGCTTAACGTTAATAATCAATGCAGGGATTTCTTAATGTAGAAAGATAATTCAGTTTAGGCCAGTCAGTATGTGTTTATGAAAAACAAGACCTTGTCAAACTAGCTTGAATTAAGTTGCAAAAGATAACAGTTTATGTAAAACATTTCTGTAATGCATATTGCTTGATTTAGCTCAACATTTTTGGCTACAATCGCTAAACAGCAAGTCTCTCTTTTTTTTTTTTTTTTTTTTTTTTTTTTTCTTTTTAATAGAATATTGCTAGGTGTGTTTATTTCTAATTAGAGGGGTTGGTTTTTGAGTACAAACTATTTCCCTTCTTTTAAAGGCTTAAAAGAAAACATACTCATTGATCAACTTTGTTGAGGAGATTAAAAGTGGGGGAGAAATAAATAATGAAGGTGGGAAACCTGCCTACTGAAACAACAAACCATTCATTGGTATGCTGGATCCTGCTAAACAATTCATATTCCAATATAGATGTATATGAAGACATGGAAAGGACCTGGGCTTAATAATGATTAGTTAGCTCAAGGCAATTTCTCAGGTGGACAGTGAGGATGTAAAACTTAGATGCCTAAACAGATGAAACTCATGTAATTGTACAGAGATTATACTGTAAGAGGCACTAGTGAGGGTGTTTTACCGAAACACTTAATTTTTTTCACATCCACAGCTCAAGAGGGGCTGAAATCCATTCTTCACACTTGGCTGTTGAGCTTGCACCCAGTTGTTCAGTGAAATTGTCTGTGCATAGCCAATGGAGAGGGGTAGGCCTCCAGATGTAGGCAAACTCTACTTCCCTCTGAAGGGATTGACCAAGCAGTAAATTTAGGTGCTCATTTTAGGAATGCAGTTTTCCATCTTTCCTCTTCACAGCGATATTTTTTTTTCATTAAATAAATAAAATAAAATACAATAATAATAATAATAAAAAGCTTGTATAATGGATTTTAATGTACTGACAACAGGCGTGCTTTTCTTCTTTGTTACTCCTCAAGGAGCTCACATGCTGCTTTAGAATGAACATTTTGGTAAACACTTAAAAATTATGTGCAATATAGATGCCTAAGCAGAGGAAAATCAGTGAGAATGAATTCTTTGAGTTATCAGATGAAGATCTATCAGGGTTGAAAGTTGAATGGCTGGAGTTAAACCAGGAGAATTTTAATCATGATCACGTCTCCCAAACTGAGTTTGCTTGAGTGTCACTATTTATGTTCTGATGGAATTAATCTTTCTTGTTAGTATTTGAGAACCACTCTAAAGCAGCTTACAGATCACTAACAACATGTGCAGCACAGGTCAGGAATTCCTGATTTAGAAGTAAACCTGTAAGGTGTTTTTACTGCTTCATTTTTGCTATTGTGCACCCCAATTCCATCATCTATTCAGAGGAGCCAGCCCAACTTGACCGAGCACAAAGAATTAGGCAGTGTCTCCTATCTACTTAACAGTATGTCACTGGTGGGAAGGAAAAAAAAAAAAAAAAAAAAAAAAAGGAAAGAACTAACTCTTCTGCTATGAAGAGCAGATGCAAAAGACGGATTTTCATTCAGTCAGGGGATATTAAAATTATGACAGGGCTCTCTCTTGCTTAATGATAAGGGTAGTAACTCAGATGACCATTACACTTTTCAACATATCCTGCTACCTTGATTGACATTTCTTGAAAAAAGAGGAAGTTTAAGAACAGCAAATAGTTTCCAAAAAAAGTCAATACCACATACTGATTTTCCATGCATCTGCCTAAAGACTGTGAGGACTGTGAGCTTTGACCTCCACTGAAGGCACTTGAAACATCTTTCAATAGTGAGCAGAATAACTGGATGTCACTTGTCAGGAAGGATAACAGCAAAGTAGACATTACAAAAGCCTACCTCAGACTGGAGTAGAAGGATGCATCAGGTGTTTCCTGTGAAAGCTTTTTGAAGGTGTACCCAATTTTCACCCCAAATCACACCACAGAAGAGGAATGTCATTGTGTGATCAGACTGTTTAAAATTCTCATCTTAGCCAAAACTCCATAAGTCAGAGACTGTGTTTAGATTCACCAGTGGAGCAAAGAAATCACTGTAATTGCTGCTGTGTATAGTGGCCATCACAAGGACTTGGTTTGCCAATAGCAAAGATGAATGAACCAAACACTAGTGACCCCAGAGACTCTAATCCTCCACTCTGACGAAGCTGATCGGGCTTGATAAAACGTGGCTGCACACCATTACAAGTCTTAACTCCTGTTCACTTGAGGGTTTACAGAGATGATGACTATGTTCAGCTTTCTGGATGGGGGAATTTCTGTATTTCTAGTCATGTAATGTAAAGAAAAGGCACAGCTGTGTCCTCCTTCACGGTTTCTATTTGCCTCGTGATGAACTCCTCCCATGAAGGAAGTAATGCCTCCTTACAGTTTGTCTAGTTTCATTTAATTAGGTAAGGCACAGTCAGAAAACCACCAATTTGCCAGCACTGGAACGATCTGGAAATAAGATGATAGGGGAAAAATGACAGTGATTATCAGTGATTGAAAAGCCTATTCACAACAGGGCTTTAGAACCGGCATACATCTATCCAAATGCATATACACAGAAACAGCCCCCTTCACAAATAAGGAACATAAGTTAATATGGCCATAAAAAAAAAAAAAAAAAAAAGGTAATATGTTATAAAAAGTGAAATGTTTAATTACATAGAACAGTATTACAGATATCACCTTAGTTTGTCTAACTACATTATTCCAATGAGCTCCAGATGCATTCAATTTCAAGGTTCTTTAGGATGTTTTTAATTTTAGTTCTCAGGCATATTAAATAGTATATTGAGTTAAATAATATACAACATATCTAAACACACCTAGCACAACATTGCTTTTTTCCCCATGATTTTCAGCCTTTCTCAAAATATTTCAAGCCTGATGAACAGAAGTAAGTAATTTTTCAGTGAGAAGAACATCAAACACTTGTTAATATATTGACATTTGGAGTTCCAAGTGTTACTCAGTTTGTTCTCTATAAATCGTGTTGGAAAACACATAGCAACACAGTATTCAGTAAATTATTTAATCCAGTTTTATTCTAGACTTATTTTACTGGTATTCGTTTCATAGAATACCCTGACTTGGAAGGGACCCACAAGGATCATCAAGTCCAACTCCTGGGATTCAATATTTATTCAGTTATGTTTAAGAATATCATTTTCCAAAAAGAGAGATCTAAATTGCATTCACTTTCTACAGCCACCTTAGCTAGAGTTTCCACATGTAATGTACTAGTTTAACAGTTGACTTTTTTGTCATTTCTTTTTGAAAATAATGTAAGAAATATTAAAAATGACAATAAAAAGAAATGTGAAAAAAAAAACATTCTCCATTTTAATGATACTTTATTGTTGTTATTATTATTATTATTTTTGACTAGAGCAGCTCTAGAGCAAAATATCTATGTCAGAACATTCACGTTTGGCCTGTAAGTATTCTTGCTGGATGACTTAATGAAAGCTTGGTCTATGTCTATTGTGTTATGACATGGAAAACTGCACTTCATGAATGTATAGCCCATTTCAGATGTGTTTACCTGACCAGCTCATAGCATGCTTAGTTAAGCTATGGACGCGGCGTATGCATGAACTCATAAGTAATGTGGCAAGTTGGATGAGGCAAGACTTTAACAATACATCTTAATCCCTCTGCTGCTTCGAAGATACAAATAAGATAAAGAAGCTGATTCACTCTTTTAACAAAACAAGGCTTCTTTCTCTCTAGATTGCATATTGATAACTTTGTAGATTAACAAAATGCAAAGCTTCTTTTAAGTGATTAGAAAACCTTGCTTCTGTGCAATTCAAGAGCAAGGCCTAATAATTCATAATGCTGGCACACAGTATGGGCTACAAAGTGCCATAAGATACTACAACATAAACACATGTAATCTCTGAAAAAAATATATATATCTGTACTTTACACACATTTTATGCACAGGAGAAACAAATTAATATTAGAACATACACTTTGGTTGGCATAGAATAAAAATCATGTCATGTTCTACATGTTTTAGAGTATTTCACCATGCAGCACTACGCTTTTTCAAATTCTAAGTTTTGAATTCAGATATGGCTTCGCTGAAAGGGGAAAGAAGAAAAAGTGGAAGGGACAAAGAGGATGTTAACTCTTCTGCTTCATGTTAGCATTCAGATCATGTGACTAGAGCAGGTTGCAGTTGCACAAACTGGCTTTCATCAATACCACATCTGTATCTGTCCGTGTTACTTGAAATCTTACATTAAAACAATTACTTGAACATAGTGAAATTCACCTCTGAGATAATTATTAATCACAGTAGGGTTAGACCAGCTTGGTCCCCTGTGTTCTTTCAGCAGGAGCATTTTGCAATGATCCCTTGCAGCATTTCCAGTCCAGGTGAGGTTATTTATCATATGAAACAGTGGCAATAAGCTTTCCTGGTATCTAATTTAAGAAGCTCTATGTTCTTTATCCCAAGGACATTGTGGTATCATTAAACTTGTCTCCTGTCAGTTTTTCTTTCAGAAATGTTGCACTGACAGACAGTATGATGCAATGCCTGCTTGCCTCTGCTCCGAATGCAAGAGTGAAAACACTGCTCACGGAAAGCTAAGTAATCATCACCATAGCTGAACAAGTTGCCTATTCACACTGAGTTATGCAACTTAAGGAATTCCCCTCTGCGAAGACATTGTTAAACATTGAAGCTTTTTGTTTTAGAACATCCACTCTCCAGCAAATGCCATGGCTCCAAAATTTGTTGTATTGGATTACATGTACTTTTACTGGTGACCTAAAACTGAAAAGTAAGTGCTAAGCTTTGCAAAGTGAAGTGTTGAAGTAGTCATGCTGTCCATACTAATTCTAAAATTTGTCCAAGGTTCTTTGTTATTTCACAAAGTTAGGTGCCTAAGAATAAGGTAAATAAAAACTGGCATTTAAAGTAGACAACAGAAAATGAAGCAGGAAGAGGCATCTATTAACTTCAATACCCTGTCAGTGCTTAGGAGCTGAACACATTCTGTAGGAGATGCTTCAGACCAATAGACTGGAAGCTCTTAATTTTGTCTTGTCTGTTTCTTTTCAAAGCTGAAGGACAGAAATGTTCCTGTCATTATCTTGTCCGAAAGTTAACTTCTGTGAACACTCAGTGGGATGGATCAAATTCAATCCCGTCTGAGGAGAACAGGAACATACTCAGTTTCCTATGGAAGCAGTGTAACTGCTGTAGAGTGCTGTGAAGCCAACAGCTTTGCCAGGTCCAGACTCTTCCACTGTGTATTCAGTTGGTGAACATCCCATGAAAAAGGGGAACATAAGCATCAGCTACATCTGAGTGCTTAGAATAATGATCATAAGGAGAAATGGGTTCCAGTTTCTGGTTCCATAGATGTTCAGACTCACACTTGTTCTTATTGCCAACCCCCACAGTTAGCATTTCATGCAGAATGAAGCACTGTATGGTCATCTCCCTGTGTACAGCCTTACTGTAGGAGTTGGCATCATCCTAGGACAATTCTAGGTGGTCACTGAGACCTGTAGTTCTGGTACCTCCATGGCTGAGTGGCACTGAAGCAGAGTTTTAAGCACCTTACAGTTAAATCTTTATGTTTTCTTAAATTAAATAGGAGATATAAGAATAAAAACAAAAAACAAACAAACAAAAACAAAACAAACAAACAAAAAAACACAGAAAATCTCTTAAAATAATAACTGAAAACACAATAATAAACATAGGTGAGAAAGTGGATCAGGTATTCCTGTCTCCAGTGACATCCAATGAATCTGAAAGCTTGCAAATTAAAGAAACTATACATTTTATGAATACTAGGACTATCATTCAAATCAGTAAATATGCTACAATCCACCGTTGGCCCACGGCAACTTTGCATCTTTCCATCATGAACCTGACAGTTCTTGGAGACAGGATAGTAGATCAGACAAACCCATGAAGATGTTGCATTACAGCAGCCTTTACTTTTTAAAATGAAATTAATTTCAAGAGACTTTAGTTGCATTTCATTCATAACCAACTTAAACATGTCTGTTCACAGGAAAATTTCTTTGCTTTGCATTGAAAATAAATATGATTAGAAGTAATGATCTGATTTGTATACCTATATTTCACTTTACAAAATAATAGAGATTCTTGATGTTGCTACAATTAGGAACACAAGAATTTTACATCATTTGTCTCTCTGTACTTTCACAGAGTTTAATAGACTGAAAATGCTCTGTCCTTGTTTTTAAGTCATTCAGCAACCTCAGAATTGTTATCACGGTGTAAAACTGTGACAAAGGTTTCAGCTTGGACAGATTTGAAATGGCACGTCAGAATGCAAAACCGCTATATTTCATAGGATTGGGTATTCTGTTTTCGTTGACAACAGATCTAATCAGCTCACTTAGGTTTCCCTAAGGGAGGTTTCAGACAGGCTCCTTTGTGTAGGAGGGCACCCTGGCTGTGCCTTAAGATTAGCCTGCAGAGATTTTGCGGAGTTGAGATAGAAAGGTAAGCTCCCTCTTGCTGCTGATAAACACTGTTATTGTTCTCCGTTCCCCGCTGAATGGAACAAATGCAATTCTGCAAAGTTAATTACTGCAGTAATGAAAGAAATGACACAAAATGACAGGGAATGTGCTAATTCAGTAAGACTCAAGTCATTGACATATTATTCCCTTTAGTGCTCGTTGTTACTTTCAGGCACGTACCCCTTCACTCATAAATACTAAGTGGATTTTTTTTGACTTAGTATTTAAGTAATAAGTTAATAAAATAAAGATTAATGTGTAAGCAGTGGTGCCTGATGGTCTCTTAGGAGTTGTCTGATCAGTACCTGAGATCTGAACACAGAGATCTCTGATGAAATATCTGAAAGAAAGGACTTAGCCATCCTCACAGGACTTGCTGCATGTTTCCTTTTGAATGTCCAAGAATGAAGACTCACTCAGATTTTATATATGCACTAAAATAATTTAACTCCCAAGAAGGAAAAGGTGGCCGATGAATAGACAGCACCAAAACACTGTATTTTCCCCTTGCTTACACTTCTCACAGCATCACGGAAGAGATGATGAGTGCTATTAATGTTTGTGTGAACATCTTACACATAGCTCGGGGTGACAACTTGGGAATCTCTTTTTATGTGGCTCTACTCACTGGCACTGGGAGCTGTCTGGGCTTGGAAATCATAGGCCTGAGAAGCACAGAGTGACAAGTCTCCTGTACGTGTGGCTCTGTACCAGTGATGAGGAGCATAAGAAAGTTTGGGCATGGAAAAGACCCTCTCTCAAGGTCTCAGAGAACTGAGTGGGAGTATTTCCAGCTCTTCCGTTTACAAAGGGCCACTGCACTTAGGTAACAATCCTGTTTAAAAACCACATATAAATTCTAGTTGACAACTTCCTTATAATAGTCAAGCACTACATTGCCAGGCTTTACCTAATAATAATACACAAAGAAACAAGTTCTTCTAAAGAACTGAGTAAGAAAGCAAAAGAGAAAGTCTTGCATGCCACAATATGTATCTCTAAAATCACGATAAAAAGGAGCACTGGGAATTGCTAACCATTTCAGCTGCAAGACTAAATAATCTAAGTAATCCTTCTTCTATTTAACCAAGAAGGAAAAATGAAAAGACTTTCATTGAAATGCAGTCATAAATTCCATCCATAAGACTTTTCCTGCAATTAAGTTACATTTACTGATCCACTACTCCTTAAAAGAAGCATTAACACAAAGACTTCAATTATTCATGGTCAAACAAAGTTGATTCTATTGCTTCAATCAAAGCAGCATTCTCTTCTACAGTGGTTATTTCTGTAGTATCTTCAAAAAGGGCACAGTCTATGAAAACATGTAAGTTTCTGAGTAAAAGCTATTTCCATGATCAATCCTAACTTTTTGCATTTAATACTTCTGCAATTTCTTGCTTTCATGGGGATGATTTTTTTGTCCTCTTCATTCTTTAAAGGATAAGCTGACTAAAATTCACCCTTTATTTGAACCCAGTTCCAATGTCCTGAGAAAAAGGAGACTCTCAAAATAGAAAAAGGAAAAAAAAAAGGGGGGGGGGGGGAATTAGTTAATTGAGAGGCATCTAGTATTATGCAAAACTTATTACTGAGGGAAGAAAACCAGGGAACTCTACAAAATTAACTGTGGAACAGAGTTGGTGCTTCTTGTGCTGTCAGCAGAGGGCTTAAAGAGCTGCTGAGGGTCTAACATCTGCAGAGAGCCATCCATACCTGCTTCTCCTCATTGCTGTCACCTTCTGCGACACCATCACTCTTCTATAATTTTCAACCACTGTCCCTTTGCACTAGCAATGCCGTCTCCTAAGAGTTAGCATCGTGTATTGTTGCTGATTGCTGCCAGGCTTAAGTGTGAAATACCCCGAGTGTAACTGCCTTATTAAGCTATGGAAGCTTGCATTTTAAAGGTCAAGAATTCCCAACCACTCCTGGGAATTTAAGATGGGGATAATATTGCCCAAAGACACTAAGCAAAACTTAATCTTCTAGAGATACTCATTTAATTTTCAGAGGTCAAGAATGAATACAGATTGTCTATATGTTTCAGTATATGAAAATTCCTGGGATACACAGATTTTCTATATGCTTTGGTATACAAAAATTCCAGGGATATACTTCTTTGACTCAGAAGAGTCTGGCATGCATTCTATTAAATGCAATGTTAACATGGAGATAAATCTTTTCCTCAATAGACCTCCCTAATGAGAGTGGCCTGGAAGATGACAGGATGTTACAGACTCAAGCTGTTGTATATAAATCCATTTGCAAGCAGAATGACAATCGAGGTACTTACGCAACATCATAAATACTTCTTCAAAAAGTACTACGCTATTTATAGGAAGCCAGCTCTCTGCCTTGTGCCTTCCGAAGGCATGGAAGTTGATGAACACATACGAGGAGCAAAAAAAAAAAAAAGTCTACCTGGCCATCTGGAAATGTCAGAGGTTTAGTAGAGTTAGTGTTCCTTTCTGCTGGAAGTAGATATCACATAAAATGATAAGTGAAATCAAAAATAAGTCAAACTCTATGGGGTAGCAAATCTTATCCCAGAGATACTGACAAATATTAAATTTGCAGTTGTTCTTCTTTTCCAAGGTTTCATCACTGTTTTGCACAGAAAGTCTTGGAGGGCAGGAAGACTACTTCTTTAGAAGTTTCTTTGCTTCTAGCAAAGTGAGAAAAATGTGAGAAGGCAGTTATACTGTTAAAAAAAAAAAAATTAAAAAAAAATCCTAACCTGCTCTAAACCAACTGTCCTTCCTTCTTTCCTGTTCAACCCATATACTTACGAAACTTCACACTTAAGTAACAGCAACATATTGTACTAAAAAATGTCATAGCAGATAGAGATTTTTCTTTCTTTTCTCTCTTTGGTTTGAAAAAGAGGAACTGAGGGTGATTATGTGGGTTGGGCACTTCAGTCACAAGTTGCTTACATGCATGACTACCCTTAAACATTTATCTTTACTTCATTACTTTGACTCATACTTCATTGACACAAGACCTACTACAATGGGAATCTGAAAAGACCATTTTGTGAAGAATGATTTTGGAGTAATTCATTTGGCAAATATGCTTGTGGGAAATCAAATCAGTAAAAATGCTGTACAGGTAACGCAACTGAACATTTTCATTATTTAAAGAGCAAAAAGATTTATTAATTTTTTGCTACAGGGCATTTCATGTTTGAATAGTTTTATTTAAGTGACATTCTAGCTTTCATAAGCAAAACTTAGAAGGTCTCCTCCTAGATAATTAACTATAGCCTTAGAATCTAATAGTAAGGCATGGGAAAAATGCAGAGTCTTCAATAGGAAAAAAAATGTAAATGTTGATCAGGGGTTACAAGAACCTACCAAGAGCATTATGAATTATCAATATATGCTGATTACTTTTATTTTTTTGCAAATTTCAATGAGTTTGTTATTACTTAAAAAAGAAAAATCACTGTCATCTGAAGAACTGTTTAAATGTCAATATAATTTCACCGTAAATCAGTGCAATATTTTGTCAGCCTTCCTAGAAATCAGGCTGCTGCAGAATGCAGAAATTTACAAAGCACATTTCATTTTGGAAGTATCACAACGTTTTTGCATATTTTATTTCCATGGAAAAATTAAACACCTGGTAAGAAGTAATGTCCCTGTCTTGTATTAGTATATTTAGAAATGCTACCACTGAGTAATTTAAGTTGGAAAGGAATTCTGAAAACTAGTCATCTGGTCCAACCCAAAGGCAGGTCCATTATACCAGGTTGCTCGGGGCTTTGTCCAGTTGAGTTCTGAGTATCCCCAAGGTAGATTCCACCACCTCTTTGAGGAATCTGTTTCAGTGTTTGCCAGTTGAAATATCTAGTGTTACATCTTGTGTCAATTGCCTTTTAGCCCATCATTTTGCACCTATAAGAGAAGTTTGGCTCTGCTGTCTCTGTACCATGTCATTAGGTAGTTGGAGACTGCAGCATGATCCAACCCCCCAAACCCTTCCAAACCCTTTCAGGCTCAGCAGGTCTAATTCTTTCACCTTCCCCTTCTCTATCAATGTACTCCAAATCATCTTGCTGAATCACCATCAATGTCTTCCATATGTCCATATGTTTGCATATGTCAATGTCATGAACAAGTCCAAGACTGGACCTAATACTCCAGATGTGGTCTCCCATGTGCCAAACAGAAGGGAAAAACCACTTCCCTTGATCTGCTGGCTATACTGTTATATATAGACCAGGATCCGTCTGGCCGTCTTTGCTGCTAGGGCATATTACTGATTCATGTTCAGTTTGTTGTCCACTCGGATGTTGAGGTTTGTTTCTGCCAAGATGCCTTCCAATCAGTCAGGCATATGGGGTTATTCCATCCCAGAGGCGGGGCTCTATATTTGCCTTTTTTGAACTTCATAAAGTTCTTGTTGACCAATCTATCCAGCCTGCCGATGCCCCTCCAAGACCCTGCCCTATATATACTACTCCCCCAAATTTGGCATTGTCTGTGACCTTGCTGAGGGATGCTACTATTTGCCAGCTGGACTTTGCATTGCTGATCACATTTCCTTGAGCTTGGTCCGTCAGCCAAATTTCCATCCACTCTCACCAATTTGTCTATAAGGATACTATAGGAGAAGAAATTGTGAATACTTAAGAGTCCTACTAGTATCTTGCCTAGAATAGTTCACAGTCCTTCTAGATTTATTGATTATTGGGTGATAACAGACAAGCAGAATAGTCTGGGAAGTTAAACTGTGGGATGTGTGTGAATCATATGAAATATCAGTTACAAAACTAGTATCTGCATATGGGAGCAGTTTCACATTAAATGTAAAAATGTTAATGATTCTGTTCACAAAAAAAAAAAAAAAAAAAAAAAAAAGAGTTATAGAAAGCCCTACACTTCAAGAAATCAGTTTATCCAATAATATCTGTACAGATAGGTATGTGAGCCAAACATTGCTATAGATTTTTTTTTTAATTGAACAAGTTAGTCTTGTAAGATATTTCCTCTGTCTACACATTTTGCCTCCTGAATCAAAAGAATCAAAATTTTAGAATCACAGAAACAAAATTTTAATCCTGTGATGTGCAATTGCTAGTGTTTTTATCTTACTCTCTCAAAATTGGCATAATAATAATAAAATAAAGGAATTGAAGCTTACCTGCAGTAGAGGAAGTATTGCTTTGCTTCAGACTGATGTTTGGAAAACGAAGAATAAAAGTATATGTAGCAATCATAACCTCAATATTTATATATATTAATACATAAATAGTATAATATAGTATATTATATATTGTTGATGCCCAGCTAGGAACAATGAATCACTTGAAGACATACCATCAAGGAAACAGGAAGTAAGAAAAGGAATATTCCTCTTAAATGAAATCTAATATTTTCAGTATGCAGTCACTTAAACAATGCCATCAATATTTATGTGATATATATATATAAATGTACCATATGCAGTCAGAAGTGCTTTCAAATAATGGAGATGTTCTCTGCAGTCTAAATGGACAGTGCAATGGAAGAGGTGAGTAGACAGTAGATGGGATTTATTTTGATACAATTAAAAATGGCAAGTTGTCCATTTCATCGTACATGCTACAGCACTCACACATCACGGTTCCATTTTTATTTTTATAGTGACACAATTACACTAGAGCAAGCGTATCTAGCCCAGGGAGTATCAGAGCTGGTAACTAGGATGTATTTTATTCCTTCATCTGAAGATTTTTAATGATTGTTTGGTAAAATAAATGCCATTAATTGACAAACTAAACCAATCAAGGGTGATAAGATTATTTTTTTTTTCACTTGAATTGATGTATTTCATTCAGAGAAAGTAGGATATAGTCTGATGCTAATTTGTATATATTTTTTTCAATTTCTGTGTGCCAGAATAGTTGCAAGGAATGTGGCATGAAACACAGGGTTCAAGAAAAACAATATAAAAAACCTGAAGCATACATTAATTTGAACATTCTGAATAAGACACCATTTAACAGCCCAGATTATGTGTGTACAATATGCTAGTGTTTATTTATCTTTTACAATTCAAATACATATTAGTAAAATCACTGCGCACATTATTTCCACACATTTTATTCACGTGACAGATCTAAAAATTATTTTATGAAACATAAGACCATTTTACAGGTACAAAATAACAGTTGAAAACAAAACAGCTGTTTGCCTTTATGGTGAAAAGGGCATAATTATGGTGAAAATATCTTTCTTCAAAGAAAAGCTCCCCAAAGGATTTTCTTGAATACTTTTAGAAAAATGTTACGGTGATGTTTTCTTCTGTAGTTTCTTGTACCACAGAGGTGCCTCTGTATTTGTCTGTAAAAAATAAAAGACGTCTTAATTGTGAGACAAAGTGAAAGTCTGGAGAAAAACATGCAATCTACATGAAAGTTTCTTTCCTTCCTATGCAGCTCATTTTTTTCTCAAATTCAAATAAATTAAAAATAAGACTATGTACTCTAGGTTATTATTACTATATATGTTTATTAAAACCTCCCTATTTCTAGGTTACAAAAAGTGGATAAGATAAAGGCTTTGTTTTAAAATAGAGATCACAATGAAAAGATGAGCCGAGTGTACCATAAATAGATTTCATTCTAAATATCATCATCTGACTTTCTTATCTGAGAATGGATGGAACTCAGTAAAGACATCTTACATGTGCCATAACTGACAAACACTGTGCAGAAATAGAGTTCTTAAAAGGTTATAATCCAAAATAAAAGAACTCAGCAGTTTTCTGACAGTGTGGAAAGTATTTTAATTGTAGAGAATTATCTGTGACCAACTTATCTCCTTGCCTTCATAATCCTATGGGCTACTGCTACACAGTCAGGATAGCATAACATTCTTGTGGCAAATTCAATGGTTGTTTATAGAGAAAATAAAATAAAAAAGCAGAGGTGCAACAAGGTAAGGACTATTCTCTATTCAGGGTTCGCTACAAACTCGCCCTTTACTGAATACTGTCTCTTCTGTACGTTGCCTCTAAGCTTGTTCTAGTTCTGTTTTGTCTGCTATTTCTTTTCTTCCAAGACTTAATAACTAGACAATCTTCAAATTCAGCTGGCTTTGGATCCTCAACACATTTAAATCTCCATCTTTTTCTCTTTTTTAAGTTCTCGGTTATAAAAATAAATCTGTTTATACGTACAGACTTTTAAAATTCTAGAAATGGGATTAAATTGGCAGGATTTTCACAGGACTATTAAATTATTTCCCCATCTAGTAAGAAATTCTGCCACTGGCCCATTTTCAGTTCCCTACTCCAAAGCCTGAAAAGGCTAGAGTTTTTCAAAGAGAAACAATTACAACATGCCAAAGCACTTTTTTTTTTAGATTTCCACATTATTTCTATACCTCTAAGTAAGACAGGACAAATTGACCACTTAGATCCTGGATCATCTACACAAAAAAAAATATATATAGATACATATTTGGACAAAAAATAGCAAACTAATTTAAAAAAAAGGTAAAAAAGGGGGGGCAGGAGTGTAGAATTCTACACCGTGTGGATTCAACCAGTCCACCCTAAAGGTAGCCTCAAGCAGTGTAAATATGAGTCATGATTTGTTTTGTGACTCAACATTGTAACTTTCTTAAATTTATCAGTTGAGACACACTCGTAGTAAGAAACTTCTGAATTATTTTTCTGAAGCTTTCAAATACTAGAAGCACTAAATCTGAAGCAGGTAACGTGAAGTATTTAAATCCAAGCATTTAGTTTCTAAAGGAATAAAACAGGGTTTTGTAATACCTGGCATCCTCAGTAAAAGAACTGATATAATCTCTGGCCATATATTTATAAATATACATGAATATAATATATGCAGGAATATAAACATACATAAATACTTTTATTTCCTTACTGATGCTCTTTGCTATATGTGTACACATTCAACTCATGCTCAGGGTAGATTTAAAATTATATACTTATTCTGTAGCTATTAAAATTTTGCTAAATGATTCTAATATTACAATCACATTTTTTTAAAAAAATCTTGTTTACTTTGAACTTAAGATGCAGAAACTACCAAAGGGCTAAATAACATCATAAACTGCAATTTATCTCTTCAAAATGAAACATTACCATAAAGAGCTGCAAATATTAAGCTGAATTAATTATATATCTCCTTGAAGTATGACCCTATTTTTTCTAAATTTGAGGAAAATTATCAAAAAATCTTAAGGCACTTATTCTTAGTACAGTACTTACAAATAACGTTGGCTTAGGTGTAAATATATTTTCTTCTTCATGTTCTGGTGGAAGCTTTGCTAAAGGGTTTAATATGTTTTTTGCCGTTGTAATTTTTGCATCAATATTAGACTGAGGCAAATTTTGTTCCTTCTGCTTACCATGTAGATTAATTAGAATCTGTTTCATTACAGCTAGTTCCTATAAACCACAAAAGGACAACACTAAGTTATTCAGTAAAATTATATTTGAACCTATTTTGTTAATAATGAATTTATATTCACCAAATGTGGATCAGTAAATACAACAAGCATGACCATATCATACATGCCATCATTAACAAGATTACTAATTGGATACTAGTAAAAGTAAGAAAGTAAAAAAGTCACATAGGATTTATATAACTCAGATTTTGTATTGCTTACATGCTGTAAAGGAGAACACTAATTGTGTTCCCACCATCTCTTTTAACTTAAGCTTTCATTTAATTTAAAATAATTATTTTGAGTTTGTTTTGTCAGGCAGAGGGAGTTTACAAATCTAATTTGAATGACTGTGACAAATTGTGCTTTCAAGCATTGGGTCTTGCACAGAAGTCTTATAAATACATTACTAGAAATATATGTTGTTGTCTCTGGATCAGAAAAGTCAGAGAAAAACCTTAAGAGGACCTACAGCAAAAATGGGATCAGGTGGAAAAGAAATTTCGTGAAACATTAAAATAGTTCCAACATGGGAGGAGAAAAACAAAAGTATAAGGAAATGATTAGCTTTTGGATGTTCTAATAATTTGCTTTATAAACAATTTGAATTAATTAAAAAAGCAGCCTTTTCATACTACTTAGCTGAAAGAAATCCATTATTCAAAAGGTATAGTAAAGGGAGAAAGGAAAACTCATAATACTTTGTGACTTTAATTAGCTGTCTTCTTTAGTTGTCTTGCATCTTCTAATGCCTAATGTTCTCTCCCCCAGCATGTAATGGGTATTACTATAAGTTACAGAATTTTAAAGTGTTTTATCTGTTGTTTTACCTCCAGACTGTAATTCACAACTCATTATTGCAGAACTAGCACAGCAAAGTCAGTAGGAAAACTAAAAGATTAGCATTACAATAATTAACATCCTGTCTTATCTCTCAACTAGAACAGGGTAACTCATTTAAAACAAAGGAGTTTTACAGATTTATAGCTGAATGACAAACATTTGCTTTTACCTATTTCTTAGCACTTGCCAGAAAATTATATTGATGCACATCCTATTTTCATTGCATTATTAATAAACACTTAAAAGAAAAGCCTTTTAAAACATTCTTGACATATAGCTTCTCTCTGTCCATTATTGCCTTTAATACAAGATACAAATATTTTTACCTAAAGACAAAAGAATCACGTTGTTCTCTTTCAACTGCCCCACATTAATTCAGTGCTATGAATGGATGTTAAACTCCACAAATGAGCTTTATCGAGTGTACAAATTGTTCTTGTATCTCAGTCATTTAATATTAACTATTTGCATAATTCAGCCATGTGTGGTGGCATGTTAAAACAGCATGACTGCAGAGCAGCTGTTTAAAAGGACTGCATAGCTGATGCCAACATGTTTTTCAAAGTTGTAAACTCTGCAAAGATGTTGCCAAAGCGACACATAGACAGAATTTCTTGATGAAAATAACTCAAGCAAGTATATAGCAAATAAGTACGCTATCAGAGGAGATTAAATTGTACATAAACAATGTTTTGACATTAACAAGTGCTGCTCCTATAGTTAAACTTGGTTATTCTGTAAACCAAATAGCTGCACGTTTGAACAAGGCAAAACCTCAAAACTGTCATGCAGATTTATTTCAGAAACAGAGCTGAAACCTGTATGCATAGGGTCAAATTCTCTCATATCAAAATCCTCTCAGCACTCTAAGGTCTTCTCTCCTCCCGGTGTCTGTCTTGTACTTGACAGCCCTGCCTTTTTTGAGACTTGGAACAGGCTCTGGAGAGTCAGCTCTAGTATGAGCTTCCACTCTAACAGTGGAATTCCCAAATAAGAAACTATGGGAGGGAATGACAGGGGAGTGGGGATGACAAATTAGCCCACAATGAATAAATTCATTTGGCATCACAGCCAAATTTATTATGAGAATTTAGCTCAAGTTGCCTTCATATTTGTTCTACAATCACATTCAGTAAGAAAAACCTTAACAAACTTGGCAGAATACCACAGGAAACACTGAATGCAGTAGAATCACTACTATGTATACTGCTAAACATGAAAAGAATTTTGGAACAGCATTTGCAAGAGATTTGTAGTTTTCTGACCATGAAACATTGACAAAAAAGTTCTGTCCTGAACTGCAGTAGTTTTACTCATATCTCTAAAGATTTCTTTGCTCCTTAACACAATTTTATTTCTTAGCTTCACTTTTAAATTCTAAACAAAAATTCGGTAGCAATACCTGGCACTGTTAGCACGTTACCATGATTTAATACTATTTTTTAATCCTAAAAGATGATAATGTGGTCTACAAAACTAGTAGTGAAGAAGGTCTGGAGATACATAGCATATATACATACATACATAACAGAAATATGTGAATTTGTTCCAGTGTGAACAAAAAAAAGAAAAAAAAAAAAGAAAAGGAAAAGCAGGTATAGGGTTCAAAATGGACAGGAAGAATCTCTCAGCAAAGATTTTCTTCCTAATTTCCAATCTAGCTTTCCCCTCTTTTAGTTTAAAACCATTTCCCCTTGTCCTAACATAATCTGCCCCAGTAGAAGTCATGCTCCATTTATTTATCCCTTCCTGTGCTGGCTCCTGGATTACGCAAGCCATGCTATGTAAGCCATGGAGTGTCATGGTGTTGAGGCTTCCAAGTCCGAGGACTTTTGCTTTGGAGGGCCAGACAGCAACTCTTCTTGGGAGGACTGTGAGTACTGACACCTGTGAGTGGATTCACCCAACTCCTCGCTGTGCTGGCTGTACAGTTGTGGTCTCACTTGCCCCTAACTTTGGGAACACAAGCAGCCAATTCCCACCTAAGGAATATTCTGTGGGAATGTGGCAGTGCAGATAATGGAAAACAATGCAGATAGCATGAAAGGTGGGTTCAGATGAAACAAGGAAAAAATAAAGTATGCAACTGGGACAAAAACACTGCTTATCTACAGTGACAACACATACAAAACTTTTGTTTAAGGTTTTAAGGATGCTAACCTGCTCTGGCTACCAGGACAAATACAAATACAAATAATAATAATAAAGTAATGACCTGTGTGACACATGGGATTTAGCTCAAGCTTTTAACACCTTCATTTACATGTCTAAACTTAAGTATCTACACATGAGGTAGGAATTTAATTTTCCATTACACCTAAGTGGACATGTCAGCTGAATTGTGTTGTAATAACACTAACATATTGACTAGGTTGCTAGTGACTAAGCTGCTGTAAAGCAAAGGAACGAATGTTCACTTCCATTTAGATAACTGAAGTTAGATGTCATAAACTGAATCCATTTCTCACCTCACTCTCCTTATCATTTACTTTTCTCATCCTTCTACTTCACCTAAAACATCCTTCATCCTGAATAGCCACCGTGCAATTGTAATTCACCTCGCACACATACCTGAAGCATTGAATTGCTGTGTTGAAAAGAACTGCATTTTTAGAGCAGGCACTCACACCATTGATCATGTAAGCTTTCCTAAACATACACAGGTTCATACTAGAACAATCTAACATCCCGCATTCCACTTAATTACCCACATTTAATGAAGCTTACTTAAACTATAAAAGAATCACAGAGACCTTTGCATATATAATTAGTAGCTGGAATTCAAAATAAGTGATTAGAATGAACAGACAGAACAGTGGGAGTGACAAAGTGGGAGCTGAGGAAACATAACATATACTGCATTGTGAATACTATCAGAAGAACAGACTTGTCCATTTCCATTTATTTATTTATTTATTTTTGTACTGTGATTTCCAACATCCTTAATTAAAACTAGCAAAAGGCATTTTGTATGCCAGTGTTTGTTTGTTTGTTTAATTGATAAATGACATATTTATGTGTAGACAAAGGATAGGCACATATATTTTCCATGTTGCTCTTTGATTAAAATGCTTTCTGTTTTGGGAATTTTTCCTAATTCTACCTTGTCAATTTATTAGGCTGAATGCTATCAGTGCTGTTGTGATGAAACTCTCTTAACAGTCTGTAAAAACTTCATACAGTATCAAAAACAGCAAGCTTTTAAACCATGTTAAAGGAAACAAACCAAAGAAGTTCCAATTATTTTTAAAACATAAAGTAAAAAAAAAAAAGGCAAAATAGTTGGATGCTGTCTGCATATTCATATTTCAGTAGAATTTGAGATTCCCATGATGATGTTTGATCTTAAAGCAAGTAAAAGTTATATTTTATTTAAACTTGTTTTTACCTGTTTATAAGGATAATTGAAATATAAATTACATGAACAGAGACAAAAGATCACTTTGGGATTAGGAAGGATAAAATTTGATTCTTTCAACTAAATCAACTAGCAATGTAATTAGAAGACGGGGATGACCAAACACAAGAATTAAAAAGGCAGCAGTATAAAGCAGAAATGTATTTGGAGTTATGGATTCTATAAACAGAGCTCTGTTAACAGTGTTTTTGTTGTCCTTGATCCATGCTCAAACATGCATGTACCAGAAAAGCCAATTATATTTCCCAAATGAGTTCTAAGAAATTCAAAGTAAGTATAGTATTAAATATAACTAAATTCTATTTTATGTAATCATAATAAAAACAAAGGAATCGCCTGATGTTGAATATGACTGAGACATAAAATGGAATGCTGTTTTATCAAGTAAATAACTGATAAAGTATATGAAAAAATGCCTACATTAAGCTCAATGGCTATTTACCAAATCAGTATTTCCATTTTTTTTTTCAGTGGATCATCAAGAAGCCTCAGGATTTTTCTTCTTACTCTGTAATGTAACTATAATCAAAGCAAGAAAGAATCCCCTCCGTGCACTCAACAGCTTGTAAAGGCCCTTAACATTATATGTGTGTATAATTATAATAAATAAAACATGTAAAATCTGCTCTGGAAGCAGATGCAAAATAAGAAACGTGTTAAGAAAATGCAACTGACTTATAGGAATCAATTACATAAACATCAGTTCTTATGTCATGCAGGGATGTCTCACACCTTCAAATACTCTCCGTACAATAATCTTGAAAAGAAACTTTACATAGACCAAACTGAAAGGTCGGAGATGCTCAGTAGGGAGAGACACCTATCTTTCTGGACTGGAGACAGATTTATTCTGACAGTAAACTCAATGTTTGTTCACAGCATTGAAATCATCACAGAACCTGCCTCCCTCCTCATTCAATATAGCCCACAATTACAGCACTCAGGTAAAAATATCTTCTAAAGTAAAAGTGACCCTAACAACAGCACAGGTATCTGAACCTTTATGATGACAAATAGTATTCTACTTTTAGTTTTACAAATAGAATTTATGACTACAAACATAGCCTTGGATTAGAACTCCATTTTGAAGCAGAGCATGTCTGTTGTGGACGCTCTGAAATTACTGTTCTAGAAAATGCGTCAGATTCTGGCAGAACCACTGAATTTTGATGAGTGACAAGTGTTCCCAGAGAAAAAAGCAGCATAAATTCCCAGTAAAAGAATGGAAACACAGAAGAGGTACTAAATACTATGAACCTTAAACAGGAAAGCCAATTTCACTGACAAAAAAGGGAAATCAGCTGAAAGAGGGATAAAACCAGAGGGGTTCATTTCTCAAAAACGCTAATCAAAACTTAAAATCTCTCAGAATTTGAGAGTCAAGCACTGAGACAATGGTTGTAGATGTGTCACCTCCTCCTCCCCTCGATCTGTAAGTCTTACATATTGTTAGAGTAAAGCATGTATGTTGAGGAGCATCTCTGGAAAGCTTGTATTCCTCACTTTAACTACCATATGGTCTCCATGTGGCTAAATTATAACACAGAATAAAAATATGTATCCAGTCTGGAGAAACTTGAGAGATTACAGCATTGTCTTCAGGTCCAAGAACAGTTGACTGTGCTGCAGTCTAGTAACTACTCTGGCTATACTTTAATCTTTAAAATAACAACAACAACAACTATAACAGAACATGCAAGTGAGGGAAGACAGCTGTACTGGGATGAAAAACATGTTTGTGTTAGGTCAATTAAATCTTTCTTCACATGCACGTACTCTCCAGTTTAGGCAGCTATTGTAGTCTTCAAATAAGTCAGAGGAAAAAGCAGAATTCAGCAACTGAGGTTATGGGTATGTTAAAGAATACTTACTTGAGAAAACTAAAATGACCCTTAACAATGCTATATCTATTTGGTAGTGTTTTGTAAATCATTTCATTTCTGAATTGATTTCTCAGTCTTCCAAGAATTAAGAGCTCATGTTCAGTATCCAAATGTTTTTGGGAGGCCTTGGAGAAAAAGAAGTTTTATACTTCCTGTAACTCCTTCTTGAGTAAAAGTGATCTAAATCTGGAAATGGATAGGGTAAGGTGGTTCAGAAGGAACTGGATTCACAGTTGTCTGTCTCTGAGTGCTCAGTAAGGTCAAGCTTGATGGGCATATAAGGTGATGGTAGAGGAAACACTAAGACTATTGTCCCCCATGAAATCTGTAAATTTTCTTACTCAGATGCCTCAAAGATTCCTACTGTGATTTCCTGTGGAAGTTAAGAGTCTATTAAAAGTTGTATTGTTTAACAGCTGATATTAAGATGGAGAGGGATCTTTCTGAGACCTCTGGTTGTAATTTGGTTGAAACATGTGACCAAATACTTGGATGGACTTCCTCATATCGAACTTCAGACAACTTTAGAAATAACATTTTAATAACATAGGCAAACCAACTTGTCTGACTCCTCTCTAAAGCTGTTGGTAAGATTTATAATTAACAACTCATTTTGCTGATTTTAGATGAGGATATGGTGAATCACACCTTAGTAGTGCCTGTTTTTCTCTTCTGATTACAAATCCCTAGATGACTTTCAGATGTAGATATCTAAGTTTTTAAAATCGGGCAAGATCCATCTCTTCTGCCTTGTTATTGACTTAACAAGAACAGCTCAAATCATCTTTGCACTGGTAATACTCTTTAGTATCATCAGAGATCACCAGTTAAAAGGGAGGTGAACAAACAGAATCTTCTATTACAGGCTGTTGGCATAGACCACCAAGTCAATGACATATTTCTGAAGAACAACAGACCACAGAACTGAAATATAACCTGATTCCATCTTTCAATATATGCTGTGACTTGCATAGAGCACTTTGTGAATACAAAGTTTCAGTATGGTACTCTAACTCTGGAGTGCACTCAGAGAAAGGAGACATAATGTGTCATTATCCAGGAATGAGACTCTCAAGCAAAAGTAGTACCTAGAATGATTCCACTTTAGAAATACTGACAATTCCCATAAAGAACTGCTTTAGAACTGTTCCTCATGGGTTTTGTTTTTTTTGCCAAACAGCTAGAGAAACACTGCAAAAGGGCCCTCACCCTGGAAAGAGCTGTCTTCCTTTTTTGGCAGAGTGGAAATGCCACCAACTCTATTAGCACAGAATTAAATATGCTAACCTTATTAATGATGAAAAGCGTGAAAGTTGAGAAATACACTACAGAAGATCTGTTTTGATGTAGCAGACAGTAAAATGATGAAAATGGTAAGTCCATTCCACTGCTTAGGATTGCAGACAGGTAGGATGCAGTGGCATGAATGGTGCAAATTCAGCGCCAACAGTGGAATGTTCTGAGTGTGTGCCCATCAGGAGTAAAACCCACATGCATACCGGATCTCAAAGAACAACTATCTCTGCAACCAAGAAAGCTCCACACATCATGGTTTACACCCTCATGTAAGACAGACCGTATTTGACATAGCTGCATCCTCTGCTGCAGCTGTACGGGAAATATCAGAAGTCAGCAAGAATTCTCATGTGAGGTTGGAACATATGGTCATGTTAGGCACATGGGTACACATTGTAAAGCTGGAAGCTGGAAGACAGTATGAAATGTTCTGATCAAACAAATGAACCTGATAAGTGGGTGATGGAAGGATGCCAGACCATATGCAGGATGTTGATAGCTTCTCTGCACTACACTTAATTCAGGAGTTCTCTACATCCATGTGCATATAAAATCATAAAGTGAACGGATAGATCTGTGACTAAATGGATCTACAAACTAGTTCTAGTTTTATAAGGTGAACACACATTAGAACTGTAGCAACAATAAAATGTCACAGTCATTACAGAAAACAGCTTCCATCTTTCAGATACTTCTATTTCAGCTGCATGTTTCATTTTTTTTAACAGTTAAATCTTTCTAAAGAAAAATAGGAAATAATTTGTCTCATAATTCAGAATTTGTATGCTAAATTTTGGAAGTTTTTTTTCACTGTGTATTAAAGATAAAAAATACATTTATAATTATAATGAAGACTAAACTCTCAAGTATTTTTTTTAATCTGAGTTATTGTGACATTTAGTCAAATACAAATTTAATAAAAACTATCATTTCTAGAGTAAGTTCTGCTCAAATGAAACATGCTAAAAGTGCATATCAAAACAGCCTTATTAGCCTATATTATTATGAAGAATTTCCTGGATTTCCCAACAATGACATAGTAACATAGTAACATATTACTATAGTTTGATTCTCCCCATCTTTGGTATTTCTTACAAAGTATTTAAATTCAATTTCCACTTGGTAGTATTCAAATGATACCATAAAGTGATCAAAAATAAAATTTTACAAAGCTGGATAACCAGCAGAATGTGACTGAAATATCCATAGCCAACACTATCAAACTGAATATAACAAAATATTAGTTAAACATTCCGAAAACCCTAGTACCAATGATTTCTTGTTTAAATGTCTATCAGTAAGTAATGCTGGCTCTTTCAAAAATACATCATTTAAAACACACATGCCAATTCCATCTCATAAGCCATGAACTGCATTTTGCCTATGAAACTTTCTATTGAGAGCAAAAGCATATTGATATTGGATTTACTTAATCGACATTAATAAATCCTGTGTTACTATCATGTTTTCTCAGAATCTAAGAAAAAAAAAAAAAAGAATTGCTGACTAGAAATCACTATTTAATACACAAATGTTTACTGTATACCACTGCAAACCTAAACATAATTCTTTAAAGGATATCTATAAAAGTTAGTAAGACATTCTGAGTGATACAGCTCCAAGAAGAGAATGAATGTACCCAAATGATAAATCCTTCCTCTCCCTAAACTCAGTACTGTTTGGAATTCAAACTTTATTAAAGCTTGACAACAACAAAATAGATGACAAAAATGAGGAATACTGCTTAAGAGCATATTTTTCCTTGTAAAATATGAGCTAGAAACTTCTCTACACTCGTTTAGTAATAGTAATGTAAATGTCACTTTGTTTCTCCAAGCTTTAAGCTGAGAATAGCTCCAGGGCTTACTTGTGATGCAGAAATGTCCCTGTAATCTACTTAGAAAACATGCAGAACATTAATAGAAACTAGAATCTTGGAACATAAACGTAGCATAAGAAAAATGATAATTACTTTGTGGCTTAACATTTAAAAAGAGAGCTAAGCATTGTACATCATCATTTTTTTTTATATAAAACAAGTCGCAGCACATAGATGAGCAGGAAGTCATTCACTTTGGAAACACATATAATTTTGACATTATCATGTACAATCTTTTAAACAGAAAAGAGGGTAAAGAAGCAGAGCTAGAGACTGTTTGAAGGCACCTGTTACCAATCACTTCTTTTCAATCCTATCTTTCCAACCCCTGCAGATACCCCTTCCTTCCCCTCTCCCCCAACAAAGCAGTTTTCTCCTTTCATCCAGTAAGCTTCCATCGCTGATTAAACACGTACTGCCCTCCCCCTTAGACACCAAAGACTTTTATGAGCCTCTGAACTTCTCTCTACCTCTGTTTTTGCAGATGGCAGCTGTTGCTCCTCTCCAGGTTCCTAAAACCAATACACTGGCCTTCTGTCCTAAGTTACCACCAGTCAATCTTCTTCAGCATAACTTAATTACAGCTAAGGGTAGACTTAGCCATACTTTAAAGTACAACTAATAATGAAATGATGAAAACTCATCTGGAATCCTCAAGGTCATTGCTGAGATGGAACGAAATGGTGGGAGTAGCAAATCTAGCAGTGAGGGACATTCCCTCACTGTGAGGGAATACGAAAGTAAGAAAGATAAATGTGAGAATGTAACAGTAACTGATCAAAAAGTAAGGTCATGCACAGACACTTCACAAGACTTTGCTTCTCCTCAAAAGAGGAAAAGAATAAAAGCAGCCATCCTTTCTTTCACTTTTGCAGGCCAGATAATGGGGATAACTGTGGAGAAGTAATAGGGTTTTGTGCAGGATTCTGGTGTAAGATAGATGTGTAGGTGCTAGCACACAGACTACTGGATTCTCAGACTCTAGAAACATTAAAATTTCAGAACAACGTCACAGAATTGCAAATGCTTCTGATAATCCACATTTAATCCATGTTTAAAGTCAAGACTTACATAAATCATTGGGAACCTTAGCCTGCTTATTTATAGAAGTTCTCTAAAAAAACAACTCTTAGAGCCATTAACAAACTATGCATATCCTAATAGGACTAATTAGTAGCTGTTTCTCCTGCCCGATCACATGGACTCTCTCCAGTCTTATACACACATCTGAAAATGCATTTGGCAACCATCTATTAAAAAGCAAAAATAAGTCAGTTTTTCAACACTTTGAGGATAACTAAAAAACTATTTTCTGTTCTTAAATTCATCTACCTCTCTTATGTGTTCTACCTTGTTCTCTTTTCTTACCCATTATCTATGTAATGCTGCCTTATGCTTCTCTCTTTCTTGCATCCCATCAGATCCTGTTTGCTTGGACAAAACATGCTACACTTTTAATCTCATTCAGATAAGAGCTCTAGCCTGCAATGAATTTCTTCTCTTTCATTTTTTTTTCAGCTAGTGAAGAACTTTCCTTTTAAATAAGTTGTATTTTTAAATTTTTAAGAACTAGCTGAAAATAAAGACAACTAGAATTCTGTAAAAACGGCTAAGGACAGTATGAGCCAATCTCTCTGGATGTATCAGGACTGCGAAACAGAACAGCACCAGGACGGAGCTGGAGCACTGAACCCTAACAAGCTATACTGCACAAACATTACCTTGCTCCCTGGTTATTTTGGACAATTTCATCTAGGTCTCAATAAGTATGGTCAGGAACAGTTCATTCCTGTTCAACAGTTCATCACTCTCGAGAGAAAGAATAGGTGAAACTGCACCTGAGTTGTCTCCTTCGATTCTGCAAAGCCTCCCAACACTATCCCAGCAGGCTTTTCATCCCCAAACACATTGCATACCTTCAAGCCATATTTAAAATTTTCCATTACTTTGGATACTTTCAATTGAAACAAAAATCCAAAAGCAAGAACGTCTTTGTTAGGGTAACATAACCATCACATGGGCCTAGAAAAGACTGCTGTGGACACAGCTACTCTGGTCTAGAGGACAACAGTCACAAGCAGCATGGAGCTGATCTGGCTGTGACACTTAAGACCAGGAAGAGGGATAAGCCCCTGGCCTTTCAGAGTACAGATGTGACTTCTGGAATAAAAACCCAAACTAAGAACTGAGGTTCTGAAATGTTCCATATTGACTAGGAAAACTAAATAAGTCTACTCTACAGTTCAAATAATAATAAAACACTGTTAAATTTGTTTTTTTTTTTTTTTAAGAAACTCACAGGACTTTGGAAAGACTTTTTCAGGAGACATGGATTAAAAAAATAATGTCAATGTAAATTCTCTGAACAATACAAAGTAAAAATGTAATTAGTTTGTGAAATTACTTCCAAATGACAATGAATTCACATATAACTTAGAAAAAAAAAAAAAAAGAAAAAAAAGAGGTAATTTGCATCTAGTAAGGAGAAATAAACACCAAGGAGATTTTCTTTCCAGGCCTTTCATCTGAAAAATATAAGGAAAGAAGAATGACTGTGATTAAGATACTGCACTAGCACACGTGAGCTCTTGGCTTAAGCCCTACCACAAGCTCTGTGGAGTTTTGGGCAAACCACTATTTCCTTCATTGTGTTTGCTGCTTCTGCAAAACAAGGTTAATACCACTTTTCTGCTTTACATTGCAAGGGTAGTATAGTATTTGTGAGGTCTTCAGTCACTGTGATGAAGGACAGAGAAATACTCAGTTACTAAACAGGGTTATTTTCATAGATGTTAAGGAACAGTGAAAACCTGGAAAAGGTTTCAGGGAAGTAGAGAAAAGCATTATGTTTATTCATAAATGATGAGCTGTACTTCCGATTTGGAAAGCTTTTGACCTGCCAATCAGTATACAAGTTCAACTCAATAATCACTTAGGCAATTAGCATTTTAACATTAACCTAAGAAGACTATTCTCAGAAAGAACTCCTAAATAGGAGTTTTTTATACTTATTGTGTTTTAAAAAACATGAGATCTTGCAACAGCTAAGCTAAAAGTTATTTAACTTTTAACTTGGTCCGGTTTAAGATTCATACTAATTCAGGCACACATATTTAGGTAGATTTAGCCCTCAATTCGAGTGACACAACAATTTACTGACATAAGCTAAACTGATTTAAGTAAACAAAGAGCAATCAAGCCCCATGTGCTTGTATCCATTTAACTGATTGATATCAAATAGGTTTATTTAAACTACTACTACACTTTTTCTACTTTGTCCCGTTGCAGACAGCCAGAACCCATTTTCTGGTTGCTAACTTAACTTGAAGAGCTTTGGCACTGTAACACGTGAATGTGTCAATACGGCAGGTGACTAGTTCAGCAAGTTTACATTCTGTCACTTGTATGCACAGCTGCTAATGTACTACAAGTGCACAGATGTGTAAAGGAGATAAAATCTCAGCAGGTTTTCATATCTTTTCAACCCATGTAAAATATTCATGTCCTGAAAACTAAGCGTGTCGGCATAAAGAAGTGTGTTATAAAAAATTAATATTATAGACAGCCTTCATTTGCACTGTTAATTTTATAAATTTTACCCTTTTATTTCTTAGTAGAATAGATTCACAGTATTAGTTATACTTTCATAGATTAAAAATGACTTAATTGGCAGAGTGCACTGCGCACAGGTGAATTCAAGTAGTTTAAAAAGTAGTATAACTTATTTCCCCTATATTCATTCAAACTGAAACTGTTCTTCACACTCAGAGGAATGTCTCTTACGTCACTGTCTCACTTTTGTTTCTTTTCATGCCTCCTAGAATATTTCTATAAAACATCTAAATAACCATTCGTTATAGTTGTTCTACTTTTTTGCAAAAACAATGGATTATGAATCCCACATTAAAAATGTAAACAATGCTTTGTACATTTTCAAGATTTTAGAAATCAGTTTCTATATATTTGCACAGTGTTGCATTGCTTTACAATAAGCTTGCATCTTAAATATCTGAAGAAATAGTACAATGCCATACATCAAAGCATAGTGAATTTATAACCTCTTAAATGTAACCTCAGAAAATGATTACTAAAGCTTCTTGCCAAACATCTGAGCGCTGACAGACTGCCCTTCCAAGTTTTTATCTGACGGTTATACGCCAATGGATAACGTCTAAAATTGCACTTCTGATGTTCCAAAATACTAACAACTGCATCAACCATGAAAGGCAATGGAAGAGCCAAGATCACAGAGCTCACGGTAAATATTTCTTTTAGTCAAAGGCTGGCTGTTGGAATTGAAGAAAAACAGATAAAAGGGAATCATGGATCAAGAGCTTCAGCTGAACAGAGTTAGTGGATTCATCCCACTTAACTTCAGCACTACAGAGAACTGCACTTTAGTGCCTGTAAGTTATAGATTACTGTTACATGCAGGAAAGGATGCAGTTTGGATGCAGATGAAGGATGGCACAGAGGTTTGGTGTGCTCTGCTCTGCAGGTCTGGACACAAAATGCCTACCCCCTCTCTTCCCCAGGTAAGTGATATTGACATATCAGCCTTTTTATTTGCTCTTTTCCTTGCTCGACCCTTTTCAAAGGTGATTCAAACAGCTAAACTAACAGATAGCAATTCACTTTTGGTTTTGGGGTCATGTTAGGTTTCTGTTTAGTGATCTGAGAGGTCTGAGTGCAGTATTAGAGAAGTGCCAGAGCTGGTACAAGATGAGGATCAAGAAGGAGAAGCTAGGAGCAAAGAGGCAAGGTAGCGTTAGAGCCATTGGGTCAACTCAGGCATGAGGAGTAATTGCATCCTGATTTATTCTCTGAAGGAACATCTTTCCTTCTCATGCCCCTCCACCTATACAAAGATAATGAGGGGCTGCATTTGGGGGTATAAGACTAAAGGCAGAGTGGGATGAATCAAGAGCACAAGTTTCTTATGTGTGTGGTTTGGTTACCAAAGATAAAGACAGAGGGTCGAAAGTTCAGCTGATTAAAAAGATAGCACAGACTACAAATAATAATACAAAAAAAGTCTGGATATGAAATATCCTTTAAAAAAAAAAAAAAAAAGAGCACTGTTTAATAGGAGGTTATTAATGGGATACTCCATTGTTCTTTCAAACAATGTTTTATGCTCTTCTGTTGGATCTGGAAAAACAATTACAAACCTTGTTGGTTATCTTGAAAAAACATAAAATTTCTTAGTCAGAAATCAGCTGAAAAATTTGGCTGTACTAACTGTACCCAATATCATGCACTGAGGGGCTTACAAATGGCATCACAGTACTGAATACCCCAGTTCCTTCTGAGAGCTCAGAGAGGACAGCAGCACTGTGAAGGCCGTAGTTGTGAACCTCTAAGAACAAAATCTCAGCATGATTCTGGATACATATGGCTCTCAGTGATGCCACTGAACCTGTTCTCAAGTAATAAAATTTGCATTTATCCATACAAAGAAGAAATCCATGGAAATGTTTACTGTACCAGCAGATTCTCAATGATTTACATGAGAAAATATATTAAAATGTGTTCCCCATTCATTTATGAAATTAATCATCTACAAAAAGGAAATAGAAGGCCAAGAAATAATTAAATATTAATAAAATAAAAAATCTTGGTTTTCTCCCACATGGGTGACCTAACTTTTTAAGAACGCACATAGTCAAATGACCACTTGTCATTTTAATTTCCACAGCAAAATATAGTAATAATCATCAAATTAACTTAGTCTACATAATTTGAAATAATGAACTATTTTATTACATGAAATATGTAATGTCATTTTTTTCCTGTAATAAAAAAGCTCACATAAGAGCCCTGTACAGTTTCTGCCAAGATTCAGAATTTAATATTAAACTTTCTTCTTCCAAAATTAAGTGAAAAGTGAAGTAAGATTAAGCATAAATGAAAGTTCTTTAACCAAAAAACTTACAAAATGCTATCAGTATCTCCAAATCAAGGGTTATGAATCCAGCTGATATCACAAGGAGATGAAAATGAAAAACAAAAACAACTAACCACCTCCACCAAAAACCCCCCACCAAAACCAGCCACCCACCTTCTAACGTTTCATTAAAAAGCGTTAATACAATCTGAGACCACACAGGCTGGAATACCTTAAATCAAAACTGTCTACTTATTGAAACATGTCACTGTAAGACAGCATTAACATTATTTTGTTGTTTTGCTTGTACTTTTAACATACTTAAAACTTTAGTTTATATTAAATATGAGTATCTTGGGTTTATCCATTCAAGAATTCTACTGTCCTTATTTGCAAACATGGGCAACAAGGCAATTCTTGGCAATAATGACAGTTTAGTATGCACAGTGACTAAACAAGAGCGATAATGATATTACCTGACAGCATGTAGCACTTAAAAACATAATCCGTATTTCTGCAAATAATTTATGTGATCTGAAGATTGCATATTACTTATATTTAAAAACACACTGTAAATGAAGTTAGTCTTTATTAGTCCAAGAATAGCCTTTTTTTTTTTTCTATTAGCAGGGATATTTACTGTGAAACTGTGATGTTGCAGCATATCTTATATAACTTTTTATTAAAATGTCAAAGAAAATTATTTGAAGACTAACTCATTGTAAACTAAGTTGTCCTATCCTTTATGAAGATTTCGATGTATGAGGTATTTGCCTTTTAGAGAATTCAAGAAAAAGTAAGCTTACTGGAAGAGTAATTAAAAGTGAAAAATAAAAGGCTGCATTAGGAATAAACAGAAATGACATAAGGTAAACATAATCACCCCCTCACCTCCTGCAAAAAAGCTACTTCTCCAAACATTTCCTTAAAACAACTTTAGCTTATTCTTTAGCTTATTTTTATTGTTTTTTTTTCTACACCCCCCTACCCCCCAGTACTAGCATTTCTTAGTTTTCTTTTCCCAAACATGCAACTTCTAATGTTTCTTTTTCAGTACTTATATTCTTTTCTGCATAGGTGACTTGAATAATTATTGTCGCTGTTAGGTAAAATAATATGACTAATACAGACTATTTTTAGCAGATAGAAATTTGGCAAAAAAAATGTAATAATTTTGGCAATATTTGCTCAAGTTCTTAATTTCCAGGGTACAAGGAACATTCATGATGAAGTCTGTTTCAGACATAAGTATTTGCTTTCTTATTTTGTATAAAGCCTGTCTCATTCAGCCTCGCTTGCATTGTTGGCCACAGTTAGAAAATTTTAATTAGTGAAATGACACAAAGAAGCGAAATGCTGCACATCAGGAACAGCTTATGTGGGTAGTGATAGTGGCTATTACTTGGATGTAAATAACGTTGCATAGCTTTGAGGCAGAAACTTTATGATTTTTTGTTTTATTAATCATATTCTACTCACTTTAATCAGCTGCAAGGCGTGTTGGTTGATATGAGACCACCTATATATAATACAATACCTAGAGTAACAAGGTGCATGTTCCTAGGAAGTATCCTTCCTGCAGCACTCTTGATTATCTTCATCAAGTAAATACTTGGCACCTCATTCAGGACTCAAGTGTTTGATGGTCCTAACAAGTAGTAAGGGATTTTGACGCAAGTGAAATACAGTACAGTAACTATTCCGGAGAACAAGGCTCCAAAGGCGAGAATATTTGAGAGCATGACTACTTGTGAGCAGCCCTACTTAGGAGAGCAGTGGTAGGAACAGGAAGTTTTGAAAGAAGTAAATTTGAAATTAGTCTGCCAAGGGCCTACCATACTGGAAATTCAGAATGTTCACTACATCTTTATACAAGTAATTCACTAGTTTCTTCAGACTATTTTTCATATAATTAACATAATTGCAGGCTTGTAAATTATCTAAAAATGCTTAAAATATTTTCTATTATATCAATAGATAGCAGTGTGTTTCATAGCAAAAAACCAAAAGCAAATCCAAACTGCATGTGTGTAACAGACTCGGTCTTAAATTTGAAATTTAAATGTACAATGTAGATAAAGACATCAGAAATAAGAGCTATCAAATGATCACTCCTGATACACCTACTGATGATCCTACTGGGTTAACGACACCCACCTGCAAATTACTCTGGGGAAGCATGTTCAATTACTCTCTTCTGTAACTAGACTATTATAATCACCATTCATGGAACTTCACAAGCACTACAATCAGTTCAGAGGGTAAATGTAAAAGTTGTTCTGGGAAGATATTGCATCAGATGACCACCCAGTGTGATTTAGCATAGAAAGTAAACAAGTTAAGTACTTGTGTTCTTTCTGTTTTAATATAAGGTGATTGTTTCACATCTGAGATCTGCACTCAGGAGAAAGACTTAGTACACTTTTCACTTAAGTTGAGTCTCACTTAAACTCAGCTGTCAATGAAATTTTTTTGATTTCATTCTATCAAAAATGTGTGTTTTTTTTTTTTTTTTTAAAGTGGTCAACACAGACAAAATGTTTTGGACCATCTCATGAGATGAGTTTTGGTGTACTAATCTAGGAAGGGAATTTTGAGCAATAGCAAGGAAAGGAGGTAGAGAAGAAGAGTTTTGGAATTGGAGTGGGAGGACTTCAGGATGTGTGAATAGTTAGGTTTCTGTGGAAATAATGGTATTAGAATAAGTGATGAGGTATCTTTTCTAAGATTGCATTAGGAGAGTTGCAAATTGTTTGAAAGGCATCTCCCTGTCTTCTCTCTTCTCTGAGAATTGACAGGGTATTTTTAGTGAAATGACTTCAAGATGATCATTCTGAACATGTAACATGTTATTTAGGTTCTATCACCTTGTGTATATAGCTTGTGTTGCTCTTCCTCACATTCATAATTTTGATTCATTAATGTTATATTTTCTTTGCAGATCTTTGCCAAAACATTCAGCAACTCTGGAAGGTCATTTAACAACTCCTCTCAGTCAGTTTTTGATATGATATCTTCAGTATTCTGTAGCTTTAGCAAACTTTTCATATTACTGTGGAAATAGTTAACTAACCTGTCATGGGGTATGGGAGAAAATCCATTTTTATGTAACATATAGGTAAATGTCATTCATTTCTATTCTTTGTTTCAGACTTAATCTGCAGAAAGATCTTCTCCCATACTCCTCGACAGGTTAGTCTCTTAAGAATGTTTAGGGCAAGATCTCTACAAAAGCCTTTTGGGAATCCCCATATAGTGCATTTATGTCTGAACTGCAAGACTTTGCATACTTCTAGATGTTAGAGTATATTCCAGAAGCACCCTGACTCCTTGCTGGGATGAAACTCAGGTGAGTACATACAGAAGTACCTTGGCTCTGGATGAAACCTAGGTGATTACCATCCCGTTTCCTCTCCCTGAATTGTATTTTAGCGTTGAAGAGAAACCCAGATGTGTGTACTGGAAATGAATTGTGCCATGCTCTGCCCAGGTTTTTGGTCTTGATGTCTGGGGAGCAGAGAGACATCCTGGGCACACTGTGGCACATGCAGGTATTGCAGATTGCATGTGTATCAACTACATCACATTTATCTAAATATTTGTTAAATGATTGCAAATTCTAAACACTTTATAACACACGTTTTACGCATAAGAAAAGACAGTGGGACTAAGTCAACAGACATAATTTAGCAACTGAGACTACAACTCAGAATCTCCTCAGTGCTTGACATGACCTGTGTTTCTCAAGATTACACAGAAAACAACAACAACAAAAACACTCAAAATCAAACTAAACTCAACCATTTTTCCCATGGTTTAAAGCTCAGGAGAGAGAAAATATAGTTTATGGTAGTAACACAAAAAACAGAAAGATTACCTCACGATGAGTTAGAAGTTTCTCCAAATCTGCTGCCATTTGATTCTTGACACGCAGCAAAGCTGTCTTTTCTTTATTTAAAAGACTGGTAAAAGAGGATAGGAAATTCAGTAATAGCAACAGATAATCTCTTTTAATCTTGTATTCTGGTTGAAACATGCATTTTCTAAAGCTAAATACTGTCAACAATGAAAATCTGCTTGAGTAATTGTATCAGATGATCCTTTTGTATGTTTAAGCACTGGAATTTTTATAAATGGGCCTGAATGCATTGATGTATACAAAATCTTATTTAGTCAAAATGTAATTCTATTCAGAATCTTATTTATTTATTTAATTTCCTGAATGGTAATTTAAAAACGTTATCAGAACCTTCTGTTATTAACTATTGTTTTCTTCTTTGCAAAATGAGCTTATTTTAGAAGTAGAGTAAGGTTTGCTATATCTACACTTACATATTAAAAAGTGAATTCCTTTTGTTGTTTGCATCACTACAAACAGCACACGCTGTGCTATGTGACCTCTTTTGATACTACTGTATTTAGAATTTTGAAAATAAATACTAGAAAGCATAATGTGCAGCTCTCCCTTTCAGCTCTGTAGTTTCTGCAAAATTTGTAAACGTATTTTTGCTATTTTTTTATTTTGTATTACAAGAGAATCAAAAGAATCAAGTTTGTCTTGTGAACAGCATGATGACTATTTCAACATAAAGGCATGTCTTTATAGTGCAACATCAGGTTTAACTTTGTCCTTTGTTTTCATAATTATAGAATATGAACACTGTTCTGCATACACATTCCGGTTCTACACAGCAATTCATCTGATGCAATTAAATGTATTTTCACATTTAGCCCAAACAACAGATTTCAACAATAAATCTCACACTAATGCATACCTAATGCCAGCACATAATTTTGTTTTGTTAAAAGACATAATTTTTCTTATTAGAACCAATGTTAAATACACCATTATCGTGACTTAACTAAATAGGTTTTGCAATATAAACTGTAATATAAATCAACAACTATGCAAAATGCAACTCTGCATATGGAATGCAAATATGCAGTACTGAATCAGGTCACGAGTTCAAAAGCAAATGTATTAAAATTTTATAAATTGAACTGAGCAATTACATATACCGCAAACATTCAGTATTCCCAATATTTAAACAAGAAATAATCAACAGAATAAATCAACCTTTTCTTTAATTGTCTGTGTATCATTTGCTAGTTTTAAATGAGCAACATCATCATCCTTTGTCCCAGAGATTTTCTGGCAGTCTGTACTGTAAATTATGACTGTCAATTACTTCTAGGCCTTCACTAGAATTCAGAAAAATTGTATGCTTTACCCAAATTGTTGTTTTTTTCTTGCTTTACTGAGTTATTTAAAGGAAAGTATTAACGTTTATGAAAAACTGCAATGATATTATAGTATTTTCAAGAATGTTATTTTCTGTGATGCTTTTAATCATGATGAAATGGCTGTACTATGATTTTCCTGCGTTCATTTGTTATAACTCACTGATATGAAAGTTTTTCTTGGATTCCTGTACTTCCTAGGAGCAGAAACCAATCCATTCAGAGAATGACTCACAAATGCATTAGAAAAGCAATAATAAAAAAATTTCTGTATGTCTTAAATAGTGTACCAAATAAGCATGTACGTCAGCATTCATGACTAACCAGAAATTCATGTTCAAGGTTTAATTTCATCCACAGAATAGAACCCATTCTTGTTATACTAGTTGCATCTTCTGAAAGAACATGACACAACTGATCCATGTGGAGCAGCCTCAGCATTGTTCTGATTTTCTTTGTTTCTGGTCAAATATAGGAATTAGACTGCCATTGTAAATCAGTAGCACTTAATGTGTTTTCTGTCATGTATAAATCCCCTAAGAATATAGAATTACCAGATCAAGTGCAGACTTCAGATTTAGTGATTTTGCAATACTAATGCTTTTTCATCATTGCAGACAGAAGAAAATAATTTGTACACTTCTGAAAGAATACTGCAAAAGAGGCATATATACACTTAACAGAGTGAGAAAGCAGAGCTATCAGAAATAACATTAATAATGTTATTTTAGTCATTACACCTGTAATGACTAAGTAAAACTTCCTGAAAGTTCAATTTGGGGAAGAAGAATGACCATTTCCCTGTTAATAAAGTGTTCTGAACAGGCATCTTGGATGTAAATGGTCAACGTGGTTCCAGCTTTAAGCCATCTCACACTTCCATCAGCAAGTGGTTTAAACTAATCCAGTTCTAATTTGCAGTGCAACAAATCTGAGAGCAGTTCATTTGCAGTTCATTTCAGCTGACCTAAATGGCAACTGCTGCTGAAAGATCATCCTTCCCTATCCCTAATCACAAAACAGTACTCCCTCCCTTTGTATTGGTACTAGAAAATTTGTGACCTCATGAGTAGGTCGTTTTACCGATGTGGATGAACACTGCAGTTGTTTTTAAAGTCATTTTTCATGTGGATCACCAACTTGATCCACCACGTACAGTGGAGACCTAAGGCTGAGGATAAGACTGCCCCATTTAGTGACAGTGTGTCTTAATTGTCTTACTATGATCTTGAAACTGTAACCTATGAGTCTAGACAAACCAGCTTCTTCTAGCTGAGCTCAAGGGTTTTTTCTTCCACCTGAAGACACAGGATCTAAACCTTTTTTAACTGACCATATTTTCAAGTTTCCATGGCGCAGAGATGCCTTTAAGTATTAAACAACACTGTATCAAAAAAAAAATATCTTCCAATGATTTGAACAGTCTTGTGTGAAAAAAAATGTGAATGCTTGGGAGAAATGGACTATGTTGGGATGATCTAATAGCCTTTGAATTATTTAACAGCACAAACAGCTGTTTTGAAACTGAAGGGCAAGTGTAGACTTTGCTGTGCTCAACAGTCCCGGCCACTGGCTGTTCCATTCTGAGTGTGGGGAAGGTGCCCTTAGTGAAAGTCCAAATATCCCCCCCAAAAGTCTGGTTAGAGAATTAACTAAAAACAGCTCAGGCTTCTCCTGTGCACTTAGGTTTCCAGAGGAAAATAATAATAATAATAATAATGTCTAGGAGGACATGCAATTTCATTCCACCATGCTTTCAAGACCTACAAGACCTATTCAGGCATGAATCCAGGGACCATGAGCACAGGACTTACCAGGGAATACACTTGTCTCATACACACCCATTGCTCATAGCAACCACTAGCTTGTTTTGTTTTGCTTACCTCAGGATCTACAGGCAACGTAGCTTGGATATCATAAGAAAGACATTTTTAGGTGATGTGTTTTTTTCTGGAGAATGAATACTGGCATTTCCCAGTCTCAGACTTTTAAAACCCTTCTGAATTTGGGCAACTGAGGCATCTTTTAAATCTTTGATCCAAGTATACCAGCTACTGGCCTCTACAGAAGCTTCTATTATTAGATATTCAGGATAATATGTTTATGTTGGACACACTAAATAAACATGGTTTTATGTATTACTGGATTTTATTATTGCTTCTATTCAGTTTGACAAAAAGTAGGTTTCTTTTTCAGAGAATCGTGCATTCTAAATGCTTTATGAAATAAGGATTGTCTCTTTCTGTTACTTTCAAGTTAGAGCAAGATGAAGTTGAAAATTGAAGTTCAGTCTTGGTGTTTTTTTTCACATTTTATGTTCACATCCAAATATTACTGTCAAAACGATCAAATCTAAAAATAGTATATGAGAAGGCTTTGTACGTAAAATTGAACCTACAACGTGGGTATATCCCTTCTCTGCAAATTACTGATTATTAGCTCAGAGAAAGCAGCTAGTTTTGAAAGCTTAAGTTGAGTTTTCTTTTTAACTCGTGTAGTTAAAAAGGGGGTATAAAAATTCTTCAAATACAAGTTCTTCAGAAGAGATCTCTCATTGTGCTGCTACATAATGACAGATCAAATTTTTTAAGACATTTAGGAGACTTCTGTTTAAAGATTTCAATTGGAGTGCTTCAGGTGGTGTAAGAACTCCTGTCTGAATAGTGTCCAAACTGAAAAATAATTACTTTTTTATATTGTAAAAAAATAAATCTAAAAAAAAAAAAAAAAAACAACCTTTTTTTAAGTTGTACTTTTTAAAGTTGTAATATAGGTCAGAAAACTTACATTTGTAGAAAAAAATATATAGTTGTACAAACGTTGTTTAAAAGGCCAATTGCAGTAGTGTTTGGATAGATGATGCATGTTGCACAGAATGGTACTATTCTCATAAAAAGCTCATTGCTCATTCTGTGATGGGAAAAACTCAACTAACACTGTATGCTGAGCTTTATAATATTTGAATGGCAATTAGAAAACCCCAAATGTTTAGGTAAGAAACATTTCAGTATATAGCTTCTTAGTTAGCAAAATCCTTGTACTGATTCTAGGTTTGCCACACAGTTAGGCTTTTGAGGAGTGCTTTCGGATAAGTGAGCTACTTTTAAAACCAGCAATTGGTATTAAGAAATTTGAGTACATTTAAAATAAATACCTTCTCTTTATGAATGAAGTCCTGTTTAATGTCGCCAGTTATTTATATACCTAGATGTTTTAGCAGAAAACTATGTACCAAAACTACAATTACTTCACTACACACCTAAGAATGAAATCCATAGTCTTATTTTCCCACAGCATGACATCATTACAAGGCATTTCTTTTCAAAAGGAGTGCTAAATGTGGTGTTTTCATTTCTGGTTAAAGAACTGCATACTCAAGAGCTTTCTTTATAATACAAAGCAGTCATCCACATACATACAACTGCTCTTATTAACCATCACTATTTAATTTTATTAATGAAAGCACTATTTGAGCTAACATAAATGAGAGGCTACTTAATAGAATATCTTGATATATGTGGACCGTCTAAAAATTCATCCTGTAGATGCCTTCTTATTCAAGACCAGAGATTTTGTTATTGGAGTATATCTGCAGATACATGGCTGAGCACACAAGCATACAAGGTAGCTCCCAATTGTACATCAGTTCTCTCCACTGCAGAATGCCTGCACAGTGGATGGCCTGTCCAGGAAAATTCTGTGGTGGATGGGGAGGACAGAAGTAGTGATCATAGTCAATATTTGAAAGAGCTTTGATTACCCCTAAGTAAACTTTTCTCTTATCTTTGAGTGGCAGCAAACATGTACCTTCACACATGAAGTTAAGCACCACACAACCGTGACAACCTGCAGATAGGTCCCTAAGTTGTTCACAGAAATAACTAACAGCATTGACAGCTGTTCGTCTAAGCATTGACCCCAACCAGAATAGCTCTTATAGTCTGTGGTAAAGGTATGGCTAAAGATCCACAGAACTGTGAGGAAGGTATTCAGAACAGAAACATTTCTCAGCAAGCCACCAAAGTAGCTCCAGATCTGATGGAATATATTACTTTCAAGCCTTGATTCACTCTAGTACATATTTTGACCATTCCTCTTCTTTCAACTTGCCAGCTACTGACACAAGCAACCTTGAATACTATTTGAACAATACTGAAATAGTTTCTTCTGTGTAAGGAAGACATTTAGCCTTAGCTCTAGAGGTATGAAGCTTATACATAAGGACACATAAGCATCTCTGGGTAAAGTGGACTTTGAAGACCATGCTGGAAGTAAACTTGGATGGATCTTGGATGGACTTCTCAAGAGTCATATTAAAAGGCTCTGTCTGAGTCTATTCCACTCTTCTTGTGGAAATAATTACTATCAGAAATTACACTTTCATGGAACAATCTATGGCTAAATCTACAGCTAGTGTAATATTCAATAGCAACGGGTTGATTTCTGTTGCTGCTTGGGGAGAAAGTAGACTAAAAGTATACACCAGTATACTTAGCACCAGTGGGTATAATGGTCACAAGAATCACCTCTATTTCTGTCATTAGCCATCCTGTATGAGCCAACACTCTAGATCTGCAGTTGATAATAGAAGACCAATCTCTATGGGTATGTAAGTCTCCACTGTCTCTCTTAATGAGCAGATGAGACAAAAACACAAGGTAAAAGGAGCACTCCTCCACCATAGATTCTCCACAATAAACAAAAAGAAAGATAAAGCATGGTCAAGCATAGGTTAGGTGTGAGGACATAAACTAAGTACTCACACATGAGAATTCAAGAAAAAAAAAATATTAAAAAAAATCACTAACCAGTATTTTAAAGGTCTGCCTGAAAAGATGAATTTGAATATTATTTTTATTTTAGCTGTTATTTGTAAAGTTACTTTCTAGACATAAAACCGATGGACAAATTACACATAATTTTTTAAAATACAATAATGTGTTCTGTATAACTGTAGTATAAATTAAACCTCAACTTAAGGAGGCTACCACAGAAGAAAACATTATAAATAATGCTTGAGAAAAATACTTAATTTTGAAATGGCTTTAAGAACTTCTGTCTTAGCTCTGACATACAGAAAAAACAGGCTTCACAAATCCTATGTAGTGTTTTCACTATTATTTTTCTAATAGCACCAACATTATCTGTAGAATTTAGGGTTGTCCTTGAGGGGCATTAATCTTCTGAATTCATCCTCTCAAAAATATTCCACGTACAAACCAACAAAAAGTTGTTTGATAAACTAAGAAAGACTGTTAGGAATGTAGTGGTCTAAATCTTTTTATATAGCAGAGCTTTACTTGGAATACATTTGGTAGAGATTATCATTAATTTATCTAAATCATATTCTGATTCAGTTCTGCAATAGCTGAGAGTCAAAATGTTCCACAAAATATCCACTGAAATCACCTAAGAATATTTCAATTTAATTTTAATTCCATTTTAATTTTAATTTAATCTAAATCAGTAGATATACTGAATTATTAGTAGTTACAAAAGGTTATCTTGACAACAGATTGCTGGAATATAACGGTACTCTGGTTAGAGATCCCTTCCTCTACCTTTGATGCCAGTTACAGATATAGAAAAGCAAATGACCAATATTATCAAGTTTATACATGATTATGATTTCTCCAGTGCTCGAGGGACTCTCAGCCAACGATTTAGGAAATTTGTTTTAAACATGTAGTTATCAACAATGAATTTAAGGACTACTAATATGTACAAAAAGGCATAGAGATTAGGCTGTTTCCAATAATTTCATTGGGCTATGAAACTGGCAAAACTGAGGTAAAACTGTGATAAGGGAATATTAGACATTTCAGTTTAAAAGGAATATTGGAAACTACAGGAAAAAGCTTCTTACTAAAACATCTGATGTGTAAAGTGTTATTTTCTTGCTACAAAACCATTAAGGATAAAAATAGTTTCTTCTCAGGCCACAATTTCGTTTACAGAAAGACTGACCGATGGTGAGCACACCCCAGCTTGCCACAGTCAGGTACTGCTGGTATATGTTTACCATGGATGCTCACTATGTGGTGCAGATACATTTTCCTCCCTAACCTTAAGGAACTTGAAGAGGCCGAAAATCAGTGGAGACTAACAGGCATCTCTAACAAATAATTCATTCCATCCCAAATCTGAATTATTTTTTGGAGATGTTACTTCTTCCATGGGCTACTAAGGAAAGCTAACATGATTAAGTTCCCAATTTAAGTGCCTTAATTTGCAGGCTAAATTTAGGAAGAATATCCGGGCATACAGATTATTTGTGATGAGCTACAAAAACTCAGGAGAATCAATGCTAATAAGGCATTTAATTTCTTACATATTTTAATGGTTTGAAACATGTATATTTCAGAAATGAACTAACCAATCTATTGTTAGACACCTATGAAGACTTCTTCTGAAGAAACGTAGGACTGAAAATGTTCCAATGTTTATTTTTTCCTAGCTTTTGAGAGGCTTTTGGACTACACAAATAGTAAACTACTGCTACATGAATAGAAAAAAAAAAGTTTTCAAGTCACCTATATCTGAAAATTTAATTTGCTATTACTGACCAATTTTTTGATTATTTTATTCACAATTAGAAGGTAAAACCTTGCATATGGAGAGATTATTGTGATTTCCCATCTTCTGGAAAAATATAATTTATCTTTGAGGGTTTTGTTGTTATATATCAAGTCTAGGAACATAATAAAACACTTGTTTCTGGAATAAAATCAAATAATCTATTCTTACTGCATTAAAAATAAGCCCAGTGGAACATACTCTGTTAGGGACTATGAGTGAAGATTTCAGTTTATTTCTAAATGTATTAATTTTTGTATAGTTCAATATGTATAATAAGCCTTTTTAGATATTCATCCTTAAGGTTTAGCAAACACCGTCCTGGACCATCCAAACACTCTTAATGAATGCATGAGGAAATGGCCTCAAGTTGCACCAATGGAAGTTCAGATTGGATATTAACGAAGAATTTCTTCATGGAAACGGTGGTTAGACATTGAAACAGGATGATACAGGAAGTGGAGATGTTGCCATCCCTGGAGGTATTTAAGAGACATGTGGCCGTGGTACTTAGGAACACGGTTTAGTAGTAGACTTGGGTCCACCACCTAGTAGTGTTAGGATGGTGGGACTTGCTCTTAAGGGTCTTTTCCAACCTAACTGATTCTATGATTCTATATGTAGGATAAAGTATTTACCTATGGTGAGACTTACTTTTTCTATTCTTGTTGCTTTAACAGATTTATTGGAAAAACTGTGTTTTTAATGTAATTGCTTCATAATACATTTGCATTAATGTTTCATAATTATTACCAGGTGCATTTTCTAAACTAAGACACCACAAAAATGCCAAACAGATTGAACATTAATTCTTCTGTAGTGCAGTGGGACACAGCTATCCACTTCCTTGAAAATAGGGTGGCAAATTATTTTACAACAGTTTAGCTGGGAACCAAATGGTAAACACAGTTGATAAAGGTATTTGATGGTGGGAAACTGCTTAGTGATTTGAGAGTTCTGACAGCTGGACAGAACAGCAAATCAGAGTCTATACTACAGGAAGCTTGCTCATGTCACACCTGAGTTACCTTTTGCTGGTGGACTCTTCTTATGTTTCTGTGACTTTATTTCTTTACTTTTACTTTTGTACAACTGGTATGTCATTCTTTCCTTCTATTCTTCTGAACTTTCCTCTACTTCCTGAGAACTCTTCTCAACTCCAGACTCATTTTAAACCTGACTCCCTCATTCCTGCTTTTCCAAACCTAAAGCCTATTTTTATAACTGTATGAGAGAATTCACAGATGCTAGAGTTCCAGCATAAAAACTGGACTTAGTCAATGATGGAGTGTCTACATCTGCTACTTTATGGACAATAACATATTTTTTTCCATTGATAAATACATAAATTATTTTAATTTCTATTTAAAATAAAGAAACAGCAATTTTAATTACCTGACATCTTTTTCAAGTTGTGCAATACGTTCCTTCTGTAGACTTATTTGAGAATCTCTCTGTTGCACAGTTTCAATGAGGTATTTATATGGCTGTTGAACTTGACTTAACAAAGAATTTGCTCTGTCAAGCTAACAAAAAAAAGAGCATTACTAATTTTAAAATTTGTAAGGCACGATGATGTCTTTATTATTGAATCACAATCAATTATTACCAACTACATAGTAATATAAAAACCAAACCTGTTAACTCATAAAAATGCAACAAACTATATAATTTCACTACAGTCACGCTACCAGTGTCTATATTCTCCTAGTTTGCATATTTCAGTGTTTTAATTTAACAGCTTGCATTTATGAAAAAAGGAGTATACAGAAGGCCTCTGTTCGCTGTATTGACCACAAGTGACATCTTTTTAAAATAGCATACTATCACAATGGAATTTTCGTGTTGGAAATTGAATCTAAATAAAGACACAATAATAATGGAAAAAAAGTCCCTTCTTTAATCAGTTGCTGTATATGAACTGTAAAATCCAACAGGATGTTTAACATAGTATAAAAGAGGTGTCATACCTACATATAGGAAACGAACCTTTCTAGCCTTATTCCCTGCACAAATTAGGATCATTAGGAATAAAACAATAAAATGCAATGCTAAATATTAACTGATATGGTTTGTATCCTTAGCAGTGTAACAATATAATTCACTATATGATATACAGAATTAAGATCAAACATACAGATTTTAACAGTTTCAGGTGCTGGAGTACATACAAGTCACGAACACGAACTAGATTTGAAAGAAAATAAATTAAAATCTTTTAAAGTTTAGATATAAACAGGTCTAATGGAATGAATTTAATCATTAAGCTTTCCAATTAGTTTATAATATTCCTGAATAGATTACACAATCTGCATTTGCCAAATCAGACTCAGGAGCAAGTTGTGCTATGCACTGTTGTTCCAAAAGCAGAAAAACAAAACAAAACAAAATACCCACCTTCCTACAGAACTAGCCTAAGTAACATTTCAGGACTTTCCTAAGGTCATATTTTTCTCTTATTCCCAATTTTCAAAACATGAGGCTATGTTGCCTAAGTTCTTTTCCTTCCTTCTCTGATTCCATTATATTTTATTGGAGTTTTACTATAATACTCTCTACTCTGTCAAATGTGCAAAGAACTTATAACTTAATGGTTCACATTTGTTAAAAAACAGAATTTGGACAAAACTTTGCTTGTTCAACATAATGACCTTTCTAAAAGGAGAGTTATCTTCACCTCATGTTTTAAAAAGGTTTAATGAAAGAAAATAACATTGCACATATTAAAATTCATATGAATCTTTAAGTATTATTTAAATAAATTAAAGAAATTACTCTAGTCCACAGTGAAATTCCAATTTCATTGTAGAGAAGTAAAAACAAGAGGCAAACATCTTTTTGAAGAAACATATCTTCAATGAATTGGTAAGCAATAAAAAAATTAGCTATTAGTTTTCTGGCAGCACAAGCTATCAAAGAGATCCATTTCAGGAAGACAACTGAAGGAGTCTTTACATGACATAGAGATAATTTCAAGACATGGAGCATTAATGTCTAGGATGATCTAAAAATATCAGCATAAAACCTTGAGGCTGCCATTAAAGGAGAAACAAAATTAATGCAACTCTTATTTGAAGAACCTGTTCCTGATAGCCTAAGAAATTTCAAAGGATTCTGTCATCACAGTATGAAGTTCCTCACTGTTCGCCTTGATAAGACTTTAAATACTTCAGTAGGAAAGAACAAGGGAGGAGTTGTAAGCTTGTTTCAATGCTGCTAACTCATCTACTCGCTTGTTAATTTTACTAGCTAGAATGGATCACATTTACTAAAAACAGCTATCCCTTCCCCCTCCATAGTGGTGCTTTGCCGCCTAATTTGATTCTATAGACCTAAAAGAGATTGTTTTTAAACCATAATAAATTAAGCGCTAAATGCATTTCTTAAATCAGTTTTACTCATGTACACATATACAAATGAATTAAGCATTATTATTGAGCAAAAGTATTATTTTTTGTAAGCAGCTTGAACTTCTTTCTGCCTAAATGTACAAGATTCCTATGTGTTCCTGCATCATTATTTTAAGACCTGAGAACAGATAAGATTCTGCACACTTAAATAAAGCCTGAAAAACTATAATGGGCGTAACTGAAGACTGGTAAGTTTTCTTCAGCAGCTGAGCTTTTCCATTGGGTTCCAGCTTTCAGGCGGGTACCCTAGTTCCATCAAATTAATTAAAGAATGGAGAAGTGGGCATTTTCTTCTTGGTAAGGCTAAACTTTACAAGAAGATCAATATGATTCCTTTTCTATAAAGCTCTCTTTTCTGTAAACCTCAGCAGCAATTGGCTGAGAATACTGCATAAAAAAAGCCTTATAAAGAGCACCTGTTGTAGTTATTGTAATTTTTTTTCCCTTGATAAAGTTTTTAAAAGGTTGTTTCATAAATACTGCAGCAGAATCCAAGTATGGATTCCAGTATGTAATCCAAGTTCAAAACAAAAGTCGGTGCAATCACTTTGTCATCAACTTTCACTTAGATGTCTGAACCAACTGTCAATTGAAAGAATAGCAATGGGCTACCTGAGCATGATCTGTTTTGCTTTTTTAAAAAAATCAAGAAACAGGACACCTTGGAGTAAAAATCCATCCTAGCTCAAGGCATACAGTAAAAATAGCAAACATAAATTAATTTAACTTTATACAAGCTTGATAGGCTTAGTAGCTGTGCATTAGCTATCTGTACTATCTGCAAGACATTTAACTTACTACTGAATCACATTCCAATTTAAAATATACATTTATATGACAAAAGTTCAAGAAAAGGCTACAAGACATCTCATAGAAAATCTTCCAAAAATTAGGTGAAGATATTCTAGTGAAATTTAGCAGGAATTTGAATTAAGGTCAGTGGTTCTAAATATTTCATGAGTGATTTGGAAGCAAATGTAAAACCAATGGTAAGGAGAAATCTATGAAAGTGGAAACCAGACAGCTTGGGGAAATAAAGCACATATTTTATTAATGATAGTGTAAGGCTAACAATAGAAGAAATTACCAAGGATACCACTGGATTTAATCACTTAATATCTTCAAGTCAAGGACATTTGAAAGGTATATTTTAACCAAAGCAGTTAGCCTGGAAAGGTGGCAATATCTAACAGCAAATCTAGCACTTCTTTGGTTCCTACAAGAAACTTGGAAGACAATCTTAAAAATAATTTAAAAAAATAGTTTTACTTCCAGGAGATTGCAAAATGATTTTGGTTAGTGTTTATTCTCTGTGTGAGTGTAATATGCAATTTCAGCTATTACATACAGACGTTAAAAAGATCATGAAATTTAACCCATTGTAACATTGTCAAAAAGATTAATTTTAGCTGCTTTTTTTTAAATGGCTAATGTCAAACATTCCTTAGATTTGTATATTCAAACGACTCAAGAGCTGAACAAACTACAAAAGGATTTACAGAAATATCTTCAAAAGTGATTTAAGGGCAGAGCTGTGTAAAAAGTAATGAGGTATTCATTGAACAATTAACTATCAAACAGAACAAACTAGTTTGGCTAGCTGGTTTTCTGTTCAGAAATCAGAACGTTGTCTGTCTGGCCTACATTCTTGTGTAGCCTATAAAGTAATCCCTCTTTTGATCTCCATTTCAAAACACAATATAAACTTCTTTGAGAACATTTAACATAGAGTTTTGGTTAATTATGAGGCCATTTTTTTGACATCAAATAGATAATAAACACTGTTTAGAAAATATTTCATTTTATGAACAGCTGTTCTGCAATGTTTATAGTTTGTACAGATTTGATTTTTTTTTTTGTAGCAGTAATTTACCTCTTGTGAAATCTGTGTTACTTGTTCCTTCTGATGTTCCAGATCTTTTACAAGCAACGAGTTTTGCTTTTCTAGCTGCAGTAACCTCCTTGCCAAGTGAACACTGTGCCAACAAAAAGCAAGCGCAAGTTGATTTTTTTCCCAAATATTCAAAAGAAATTCACAGTTATACTTAAGAACTTGATTGCCTTGATTTTTCACCAGTATTTAAATATTAATAAATAAACTACACAGTGAAACCAAGCGGAATGGTCAAAGCTTAAAGAACAATGAAAATATTACAGAATTTAACAGCACTGAAATAACATTCCCATAGTTATGCTACTGTAGTATTTCTTACAAAGTAATTACCTGTATCATTTGTACAATCTATGCAATTCCAATAATCATGTCAGGATGTTTTAATTAATTATGAGCATTTACTTTTTTAGCACTTTAAGTAATCACTTTAAGTGGCTTCTCCTTAAATCAGTTTTAAAAAATACTCACCAATATACATTTTGTAGGGGTACAGCAAAAAATGTAATACTCGATCATTTTCTAAACAGAGGCAAATCATTTTGTCTGACATTTAATATGCCAATACATGTTATCACCACTTTATTATTATTATTTTTAATAAACTATTTAACAGACCCACAAATTAATTATTCAGATACTGGAACACCTCATCGTGTTGCACGTTTCGTGTCCAAAATTAGAAAAGTTCATCATCTATTCAGGAACACTGTTCTATAGACAGCAATGGGAAGGTTCAGCAGGCAATTGCAGGGCCTATTTCCAGATCTCTAACCTAGCCTTTCAAGTTGTTATTACAGTCATTTAGTCCTATTCAATAGAGTCACTAGAGCCTGAACATATTCCACTAAAGTGGACTCTTGGACAATGAGCTGAAATGTACTCCAGACTCCATTGACTGTATTGCTTAGAACTTGATTGACTATAATGGGAGGTTAGATGCCAAATCTCTACACTAAACCTATGATGAGATGTCTAAATTTATGTATCCTGTAATGATGGGATTGTAGGATTCAGTAGTTGTAGTGGGTTTACGTGGCAAGGTTTTGGTAGCAGGGGGCCATACGGGTGGCTTCTGTGAGAAGGATCTAGAAGCTGCCCCATGCTTGGTAAGGGCCCCACTGCTGACCAGAGCTGAGCCAATAAGTGATGTTGTTTGTACCTCTGTGAGAGCATATTTAAGACAGGAAAAAAAAACGCTGCGCCACACAGCAGCTGGGAGAGCGAGAGGAGTGAGGAACAGCCTTGCAGGCACCAAGGTCAGTGAAGGAGGAGGGGGAGAGGTGCTCCAGGCACCGGAGCAGAAGTCCCCTGCGGTCTGTGGTGAGGACCATGGTGAAGCAGGATGTCCCCCTGCAGCCCATGGAGTACCACAGTAGAGCAGGGTTCCACGCTGCAGCCCGTGGAGGAGACCACGGTGGAGCAGGTGGCCCTGCACCAATGGAGACTGCGGCCTGTGGAAGACCCCTGCCAGAGCAGATTCTGGGCTGGACCTGCAGCCCATGGAGAGGAGACCACGCAGGAGCAGGTGACCTGGCAGGAGCTGCTGCCCGTGGGTGACCCAGGTTGGAGCAGTGTGCTCCTGAGGGATGGACCCCGTGGTACGGACCCATATCTGGACCCTTATCTGGAGCTTGAAGAGCTGCTGCCTGTGGGCAGCCCACGCCGGATCAGTTCAGCAAGGACTGCATCCCGTGGGAGGGACCCCACAGCACAGGGGGCGAGAGTGACCAAGAAGGAGCGTCGGAGAAGAAGCACTATAGCCTGACCATAACCCCCATTCCCCCGTTCCCCTGCACCACTCGGGGGGAGGAGGTAGAAGATAGGGGGAAGGTGTTTTTGGTTTCTTTCCTTTGTTTCTCACTTCTCTAGCTCGTTAGTAATAGGTAATAAATCTTACTATCTCCCTATGCTGAGTCTGTTTTGCCCATCATAATAATTACTGTGCAATCTCCCTGTCCTTATCTCAACCCCTGAACCATTTTCATCCAAGTATTTTCTCCAAGCTCCTCTTTGAGGAGGGGGAGTGAGAGAGCGGTTGTGGTGGAGCTTGGCCGCCCACCCGCGTAAAACCACCACAGTGGTTTGGCTACTTATTGTGAAAAATATATCTAGATAAGCTATTGCTGTACCCCTCCATATTTAGGTATTCCAGCAACCAATCTATTATACAACTATGACATGAGAAATTCAGAGTTCTAACGATGAGAAAGACACATGGGGATAATACTCATCCCTTTTTAATGTGCCTTGAACACTCATCTGATGGCTCTACACACCAATCTGTCCTTCCCGTCAAATGTGTGCCATTTTTCAAAAACTTCTATATCAAAGAAAGTGAGGAGTTATTCCAGTTCAGATCATAGAATCTGAATGCGTACTGTCCATAAATTGAAAATCTAAGACTTTGAAGTCTCCAAATAAAATATAGCAGTGTTATCTAGTTCTTGACCACAATACTGAACCTATATGAGCCTAAGTGGCCTACAGCTGACCAACAGGAAGATTTTATTTACCCTTAAGCTGAGGTTTAGACTATGTATAGCTAGATGAGTATACATACTTTCTCTGAAAATTTGACCACTCATAACCACCATCTTTTCCTCAGTAGAAAGGAATACACTTTTAGATTTGGCAGAAGTCTTAATATTCTTCACTTGTGTTATAAACCTAAACTTTCATACCGACAATCATTTACTTTCACCTTGTATGTGAGGAATGGCTTGAAATTGGCAACAGCATTCACTAAGAGGTTGGTTCTTTCTCAGTTACTCCTGCAAGGAGCATCAGACTGTGTAAACATTAACTGAGGGATAGAGACATCCTCCAAACTAGTTATTCAGAGTTTTGTTTAAGAGATATGAGATGTGTATTAGGATCCCATCTAGTACAAAACAGAAAACAACCACTTCTCTAATATCTCTAGTTAGGGACCTAATTTTTCTGGCTACAACTATTCAGTGAACTTAACCTTAATTTTGAGTATTTAAAGATAAGCACAAGTATGTATTCCAAGTATGCTTTTCAATATGTTTTTTTGACTAGCTTAAATTTAAAGCAAAAGGGACAAAGGTACTGCATCTCCAAAGACCGGAAAACTTTGATTTCGACTACAACAGAAAAGTATGCAGTGCTCAAGGATGTGATAACTGTTAGCAAACCACTAGAGTATCCCTGCTAGCATTCTGGCACTTGGTAATTTACACTCTCCTGAACAGTTTCTATGCTCAGTGGAGGGGTTAGTGTGGGCCAGCAAGCATTACTGTTAAGTAGTTCTCATGCAGCTAACCTATGCTGAGAGTTCAATTTGAGAGTAAGTGAGCTACTACATGCCTTTCTGTCTCAGTGCTTGAGAATGTTCCCAGATGGGTTTACTATACTAGTATGGGTTTACAGTGCCTATGTCCAAAGACATGAAATAGCACAGAAAAAGTAGAGGCAAAGAGGTATAGACTCCATGACACACTGTGCTTGAATAGGTAGTTTTGTATCAAGTTTTAATCTAACACTGAAATGTGTGTTGTGAACATGTAAAAGCTATTCCTTTAGGATTCCAAAGGTCTGGAATGAAAAAATAGGTAGTGGACTCGAAAAGGATTATTGTTCACATTTGTAATAGATTCTCTTTCCAGAGAGTAGAAAATGTACCTGTACTTATTTAATTGCTCTAAACATAGAAGTTGGTGTCAGAGAGACACCAACTTTTAAGCTTTGGAGCCAAAGGCATCACACGCTTTTTCTACATGACAGCTATCCTTGAGTCAGAACAGCAGCAGGTAGACCAGACAGACACTTTTATGGCTTTTTTAAGGTTCTTAATTTTAGAAGATAATCTATGAAGTCTCCAACATCATTATGAAGATTTAAAATTAGCTTTATCTGTTAATGTCTGTTGGAACAAAAGAGGAATTATGATGCATACATTCTAACAGAGCCACTTCTAAGATCAGGAAGTTATCTTCTAAACATTTCTGAAATCCCAGTTTACTGATCATCAGATTCATCATTCAAAAGTCATTTAGCAGAATCCTTGAATGTGTACATAATCTACATCTAATAAAATCTGAACCTAATATGGTAGGAAAAAAGAAAGAAACTCAGAAAAATGCTGAAACTCAGAAAAGTTCCCAAACTATTGACAGAGGAGTAGGGAACTGAAATTTTAGGCAAAGATGCTCCCACTAGTCTCCTAAAACAGATATACAACAAGGTTATGGATTTTCTTCCCTTTTTTGGCTTAAATTTTATGCAGCATAAAAAGAAATGTTACTAGGAAACAATCTGATGAGGCATAAAAATACAAAAGAGTAAACTAAGCTATGCCAAACTTAAGTACTACATAAAAACTTTATGATTTCTGACAGAAATATGCAACTCAGTGCATGACAGGTGTAATATGATTGACAGTATTGACAACACTTACTTGAAAAACAAGTATAAACTATAGAAGAGACAGTATGCAGCCCATAAATCTTTGCTGCAAAAATGAACCGGCCATCATTTGTCCTTACTTCTCATCAGTAACTATCATGGTGTATTACTGTCCTATAGGACATTAAATCTTCTTTTTATTAAAGAAGGTGGGGGGGCAGGAGGTTAAGAGGGCAAAACCAACTAAACACACATTTGTAGCAAAAACAAACAAACAGCTATACATGACAAAAGCTGCACTTCCTGCTCCTGAAACACAGATAGCTGAATGCTAGATATATATCCTGTGGAGTTGTGCTACATGTTTATCTAGTCTCTATTCCAATGTGTCCACCAATAATGGTGGGGTTTCTCATTTTGATGGAAGAAAGTGTGGTCAAAGTCCAACACTAATACAAATTACAGTGTACTTTCCTGCATTCAAGCAAATTGCAGGCACACTCAAAATGCAAAGAATGAGTCTAATACTGAGAGAACTTGTCTTCTCTGTCAGGCTGGAGACAAAAAAAAAAAAAAATGTTACTCTGACCTGATATTGTAGAGGATGTGGAATCTTCATCTATGGAGATAATCAGAACTTAACTGTAAAAGGTCTTGAACAATTGGATTTGCTCTGAGTAGGGTGTTGGACCCCAATGACCTTTACATCCTTCTTCCAACCTAAATCACCCCACTACTCCATGAGTTTAATCTTAGGTTATGTTTTCTTTTTATACTGTATGGATACATTTTGAACAATCAAGTATTTTTTTTTTCTTAAGAATAAGTTTAAGAATATTATAAATCATAGAAAATACTGTAAATAAAACTACATTCCCTATCTTTTACAGTGAGATGTAGCCTTTATGCACACAATGAACTATTCAAATGTCACCATTATTTCTTAAAGATAATGCATAGTGTAAACTTATTATTTTAAAATTACTATGATCAAGAGCTGTGCTATTTAGCTTACATGTCATTTTTATTTATTGATCAGATAGGATCAGAGCAAACTGAAACATGTAATTGGAATCAAACACTGTGGGTGTAAAGATGAAACAAGATGCTCTAAAATTCTGGCCTTCTTAATTTCCTGACAGATATGTTTTTGTTGCAATTAAACAAAATAATTTTAAAGGTATTAAAGAACTTATTTCCTTTTATATATATATATGAAGAATGTAACTAGTACGTTTTTACAGCTGCTTAATTTTTATACAATTAAAATATGAAAAATAAGAAAAAAAATCTTAAAATAACCTAGAAAAATACCTATATGCTCATTAATATATATAGACCACATTATCAGGTCCTACTCTTTACTCTATTTCTGTATTCTTAAGTCATTAAAACGACTCTTTATGTTAACCAAACTGGCTCGTTTCTAAGATAGGACATACTACACATATCTTCATTTACTTTATCTTGAACAAGTAATTTACCTTTGTTTTAGTCGTCTTTTGGCTGTTGTAGGAACATTAGCACCATACCCATATGAGAAGAGAACCCTTTCAGCTTCAACTTCATCTTCCACTGCAAAAAAATCCAGAAAGGTACTATTATTAAAGTGTCCTTTGAAGAACAGAATTACAGTGTAAGAACTTACAAACTTCTAAGTGATTCTATTTATAATTATATACATGCACTTTTTTTTTTTTTTCTAGAAGATAGATTTTCAGTTGTTGTAAACTGACACAGCCTTTTGGGCTTTAGTCAAACAGTTTTGTTGACCATTAGCATTAATACAGTGCCTTACATTCACTCTATGACACTGGCAGGCTTTTCACTTTTTATTTTTGAATTAACATAGGACTTAATAAAAAAGTAATAGATAATATAAAATTAGGGAAAAAAAAGTCAGCGCCCTGAAATATTCACTGCTGGTATGGTCACAAAATAGAAAGTAATATTACAAACTTAATTCAGCAGAACAAAGATATGTTGCCGTTTTTTTCTAAATAATGCATTTTCTGTGCATACATGAGAAAGTAGAGGAAGATAAAATTAGTGAGTGCTTAAGCCAACTGGACATAAACAAGTCCATGGGATCAGAAGAGGCAAATCCAAGGTTGCTAAGAGAGCTGATGTCACTGCAAGGCTGCTCACCATCACTGAAAGACCGCGATGATCAGAAATTTCTGATAATCTGAGGAAAACAAATACCATACCTATCTTCAAAGAGGGCAAGAAGGAGATTCTGTGGAATGATAAACCAGTCAGTCTCTCGTCAGTCTCTGTTAAAGTTATGAAGCTAATTTCCCTACTTCCAAGTATGGACAAGAACACAGTTGGGAACAGGTTGCAAAAACAAATCATGTCTGACTAACCTGATAGCCTTCTGTGATGAAATGATTGGTAGTAAGAGGGAACAGCAGAAGTTGTTCACCTTGACTAGTGTAAAGACAAAACCTTTGATACAGTCTCTCATAATATCCTTAAAGCCAAACCAGCATCCACTGGGTGGGTGGAAACCTGGATGGACCTTTGGTCTCAAATTTGTCATACCAAGTCCAACTTTGAGTCAGTCATTCGGTATTGGCATCTCTCAGGTGTTAATACTGCTCAAAATCTTTACTAACAATGCAGATGATGGGATATTGTGCACCTTCAGCAAGTTTCAGAAAGATACCAGATTGGGGAGGTGGTAGGACAGATTGGAAGAGGACTGCTATTCACAGGGACCTTGACAGGCTGGAAAAATGGACTGACAATAACCTTAAAGTTAAGCAAAGGCAAATATAGAGTCCCAAATCTGGGATGGAGTAAGTCCAGACACTAGCACAGGCTGTGGGCTGACTGAATAAAAAACAGCTTTGCAGGAAAAGATTTGAGGGTTCTGGTGGACAAGCTGACCATGAATCAACTTGTAGGAAACAAGGCCAACTACATTAGCAAGAGTGCACACTGCTAGTCAAAGGATATGGGCCTTCAATGCTATGTTCAGTTTTGGGCTCCCCTGTGCACGGAAGACGTTACTGTATTGAGTCGAGCAGAGGGTCACCAAGACCATGAGTGACCCACAGTACATAGTTTACAAAGAGAGGCTGAGAAAGATCTTCTTGGTGTCTCACACTACCAAACGGGAAGCTACAGTGAAAAGAAAAGACAGACTTTTCTCAGAAGTGTGCAGTTATTAGGACAAGAGGCAACGACCTCATGTTGAAACAGAAATTTCTGACTAGATAAAAGGAGAGAGGTTTTTATTATGAGGGTGGTCAGATATTGCAACAGGTTACTAGGAAAGGTAGTTGAATCCCCATCTCTGGAGACATTTACAACTTGACTAGATAAGTTTCTTAAGCAACCTGATGGACCTGCTTTGAGCAGATGTTGGACTACATGACCTCTAGGGGCCTCTTGCAACATCCATGATTCTGTAATTTGCAGGCTGCCTTCTGAATTTGCCACATAAACCAATTATGATATTTTGCAAATATCAATACTTTGTGATAACAATTATTTAGCTAGGTATTTGCTTTGAACTTCAAAAATGAAAGTTTGAAATTCTAATTATAAAAGCAATACAATAAATGCAACTGTTTGAACATTAAGTTCATTCTAGTTGTGTACAAGATGACTAAGAAATTCAATTTTACTGATAAGCTGTTTGGCCTAGATCAACAGTTTTCTAAGTATTTTCACTTTTAATATTCATGATATAGTCCACGGCTTAGACTTAGCTAGCTTTGTAATGCATCTGGAAATGACTGTGAATATTGTCTTTAGTGGTAGTAACAGTAAGTTGCAAACTGTAACAGTGACCCATTAATCTCCAAATATTCCCCTATCACCATACATAACACTTGCCTTCTACTGCAACACCAATCTGTCTCCTGCAATGAGACTCCAAACATTTTGCCACCTCATCAGTCCCATGCTCCTTACATGTCCCACTCCCACATGCTGAACTTGACTTGTAGTCTCAAAGCGGCAACCTACTGCTGAGCATAGTGTCCGGTAACACCTGATCAATTAGCAACTGTCTGTGCCAATGTGCTTCTTTCATGGCTTCAACAAGCCCCTCCACAGAAGCAGAATTAGGGGATGCTTCCTCTTTTGCCACCACTTGGCAAAGCTCACTGACTTTATGCCATTTGCATACCCCTGACATGAAAGTTACTACAATTTGGAAACCTTCAATATTAACTGAAACCCTTCATAAAAATACAAAAAAAAAGTTGACATCATAATTAGTTTTACCCATTAGCTTTTTTCATATCATTAGTGACAACATTAAATGTAGTGTGCCTCTAAAACAGAATTTATGAGACAAAATAGAATCACAGAATATCCTGAGTTGGAAGGGACCCACAAGGATCATTGGGTCCAAGTCCTGGTTCCACACAGGACCACTCAAAAATCAGACCAAGTGTCTGAGACCACTGTCCAAACACTTCTTGAACTCCAGCAGCCTCAGTGCTGTGACCACTGCCTTGGGGAGCCTGTCCCAGTGCCCGACCACCCTCTGGGTGCAGAACCTTTTCCTAACCCCCAGCCTGACCCTCCCCTGTCCCAGCTCCATGCCATTCCCTCGGGTCCCGTCACTGTCCCCAGAGAGCAGAGCTCAGCGCCTGCCCCTCCGCTCCCCTCCTGAGGGAGCTGCAGGCCGCCATGAGGCCTCCCCTCAGCCTGCTCTGTGTGGGCTGAACAAACCAAGGGACCTCAGCTGCTCCTCACATGTCTTGCCCACTAGACCCTGCACCATCCTTGTTGCATGCTGTAGTACAATTGAATATTGTAAATTTACAACTCTATAGTATTCTAAATATTTATTGGCAGATTAACTCATCCAAACAAAGCAGATCTAACCTAACATCTAAATTTTAGGCAAATTGAGATTATATGATGTGTAAAAATAGAAGATAAACTAAATCTCATGAAGTTCTACATGGCCAAGTGCAAGGTCCTACGCCTGGGCCAGGGCAATCCCAAGCACAAATACAGGCTGGTCAGAGCATGGATTGAGGGCAGGCCTGAGGAGAAGGACCTGGGGTGTTGGTTTATGAGAAGCTAAACATGAACTTGCAATGTGCACTTGCAGCCCAGAAAGCCAACCATATCCTGGGCTGCATCAAAAGAAACATGTCCAGCAGGTCAAGGGACGTGATTCTCCCCTTCTGCTTTGCTCTTGTGTGACCCCACCTGGAGTGCTGTGTTCAGCTCTGGGGTTCCCAGTAGAAGAGGGACATGGCCCTATTAGAATGAGTCCAGAGGAGGGCCACAAGGATGATCAGAGACCTCAGCACCTCTCCTATGAAAACAAGGTGAGAGAGTTGGGGTTGTTCAGCCTGAAGAAGAGAAGGCTCCCAGGAGACCTTACTGTGGCCTCCCAGTACCTAAAGGGGGCCTAAAAGAAAGCAGAAGGGGACTCTTTTGTCAGGGAGTGGAGTGATAGGACAAGGGGGGATGGTATTAAACTAAAAAAGGGTAGTTTTAGATTCCAGGAAGAAAATATTTATTCAGAGAGCATGGTGAGGCACTGACACAGGTTGCCCAAAGAAGCTGTGGATGCCCCATCCCTGGAGGTGTTTAAGACCAAGTTTGGATGGGGCTTTGGGCAACCCGGTCCAGTGGGAGGTGTTCCTTCCCATGGCAGGGGGTGAACTAGGTGATCTTTAACGTCCCTTCCAACCCAAACCATTCTATGATTCTATGAAAAGCAATATAGAAATTCCAGTAAGTATGACAGAAAAACTTGACTGTTGTGGCAGTAAAAAGGCACCAGAACTTCAGAATTTTAAGGCTTAGTTACAATAGGAAATTACCTTTTTCACAAACAACCTTTCTGGTTACAAGTTCAGGGCTGTATTTCTTAGAAAAGTGTCAATGAGATTCTACTCAATAAATCCGTAACTGTCAGTAGTGTCCACATAAATGTCAGATCAGGAAGACACACACCAAAAAAATTGGAAATATAGTAGATACCAAGCCACAGAAGCATTCTGTATTGGTATGTGCTTGTGTCATCTTGTTTTTTGTCCTTCCAGGCTGTTCACCTGACACCGTGGTATAAAACGTACATTTTTGCTAGCGAGGGGAAACTCTTATAAAGTATGATTGTGAGGATAGAGATAGTCTCAATCTTTTTCTTAAAAAGCTCCAAGCACTAGGAAGCAAGACAATCAAATGACTAGTCTACAACAAAAATCCTTCAACATGAAGATTTTACCCTGAAAAGGAAGAAGAGAGAGATGCCAAGAAACTTTACTGTTGATACTCATGTGGAAACCACTCAAATGCTTTAAGGAGTGGCTATACCAATTCTTGATAGTTTCCTGAAGAGGCTGTTTCATGTTATTTCAATATTAATAAAGTGAGGCATGATGAGGGAATAAAAGTCAAAATTCAGTGATCATGCACATGCACATCACCACATGCACATTCTCCAAAGTAAAAAGTTCATATGATTATATGACAAAATACACCTTGAGCATTTAGTAAGCACAGCTTACTAAAAATTCCAGAGAATCCAATGCTCACCCCTAACCACTCAGCACCCCCAAATAGTGTAAAACAGCAGAAGATTCATAACTCAAGTAGAGGGAAAAAAAATCACATAGTATTGAAATGTAAAGAAGTGTTTAGTTTATCTTCTCTGAAATACTGATTGGAGTATTTCTAGAACACATTAAATTTTAAAATAATGGTATTTCCTTTCATTCAAATATTTTTTGACCTTTAGTTTTGACACGTAAATGCTAGGACTTAATTTGCGACATAGGGGAAAGTATTCTCTAAGTATTTTTAAAAAAGAAATAAAACAAATGTCTTTTTTTTTTTTTTTTTCCCAATTTGCCTCAGAAGTTAACCTTGATGCTGGAATTCAGTGTTAACTAGTATTACCCTTAAATTTCAGTGTCAAAGATACAGTAACAATAGTAACGAAAAACAAAGTTATTGAAACATATTAAAATAATATTGTACTATAACTCCCCTTTTTCCTCCAACAGAATCAGAAAATAAACAGTGGTTATATATAAATGAACCAGTGCATTTGTAAACTTTAATTTCTTTAAATCATATTCTTTTATGATTATAATCTTATAATCATATAAGTATCTTATAATGTAAATTATATTTAAAACACATTAGACTATTTAGGAAGAAGTTAAGAATTATTCAGTTCTGTAAAAATCTTTACTGCCATCATAAGATCAGTAAGAAAATGTAAATCTGTGTAAAAACAAACAAACAACAGTATTCTGAACCTAATTTTCTTCTTGGGGAAAAAATAGTTAAGGGCAAAAAAATCTGCATTAATACATAAATACTCCTTAGGCAAGTTCATACATACTTTAAAAACAAAAACATGTTACTGACTAAAACATAAGCATGTATATAGCAAACATACTTATGGTCAGACTGGAACCTTTGGGTTGTCATGCTATTCTAACAAGTACAAACTGCAGTGTATAGAATGAATAAAAGTACGCACACCCTAGGTACTGAAAGACTGCCAGGTGTCACTACACCCCAGTAATATATGCATAGCTATATACACTACTGTTTGCATATAAAACATTAAAACATATAAAACGTTATTTTAAATTTGTAATTTGTAAATTTGTAATTATTTTTTTTGAGAAGGAAAGGAAGACAGAAGGACAAGAATATATAGGCAGCCCCCACAGGATCAGTTTGGGAAGGACGGTGTCCAGTGGGAGGGAACCCACCTGGAGCATGAAGGAGTGGCAGAGACAAAGCTACTGACAAAACTGACCGCAGCCCCCATTCCCCATTCCCCTGCACTGCCTGGGGGGAGGATGTAGGAGAGGGTGGATGGGGAGGGGATTTTTCATAGAACCGTGGAATCATTTAGGTTGGAAAAGACCTCTAAGATCATCCAGTCCAACCTTTAACCTAGCACTGCCAAGTCCACCATTAAACCATGTCACTAAGCACCACATCTACACAGTTTTTGAAGATCTCCAGGGATTGTGGCTCAACTGCTTCTCTGGGCAGCCAGTTCCAATACTTTACAAGCCTTTCAGTGAAGAGTTTTTTCATAATATCCAACTTAAACCTCCCTGGTGCAACTTGAGGCCATTTCCTCTTGTCTTATTACTTAGTAGTGCTTGGAAGATAAGACCAATGCCCACCTTGCTATAGCTTCCTTTAAGGTAACTGTAGAGAGAGTTTTTTAGTTTGCTTTTAGTTTCTCACTGTTCTAGTCTGCTAGGGAAAGGCAATAAATTACATTAATCTCTCTTACTCTGAGTCTGTTTTTACCCTGGGACAATAATTGTTGAGTGATCTCCCTGTCCTTATCTCAACCCTTGAGCCCTTTCCATCGTATTTCCTCCCCCCCCCCCGCCCCTTTTTCTTTGAGTAGGAGAATAAGAGAACAGCTGCAGTGGAGTTCAGCTGCCCAGCTGGGTAAAACCACCACAAATTGTCATTAATATATTCTGTCAAAGTAATTACTGCATCTTAATCGTCAGGCATGAGGAGGGAGAATGGCAGACACTGTAATACTTTCCAAGTGCCTTGAGAAATAAGACGTCTTGTCAGAGCACCAGAAACATCTACAGATACAATATGATTTGTGTCATAACTTACTTTCTCCTGTTTGCATTATTATCTCATCAAGTTCTTTTTCAAGTTTTTCGTAAGTATCTAGTCTTGCCTGAAACTCAGAATTCTGTGTTTGGAGTTCAATAATGCGTGTTTCACTAGAAGACTGAAGACTATAAAATTCCTTTGTAAGCACCTGTGACAATGAATAATGAAAAGATCAGGGATTTAGCATCACAGCTGTGAAAAAGGCCAAAAAACAAACAAACAAAAAACATGTAAAATGTTCATCAATATAAAATCAAATAACAATAATGCATCAATACAACTTTTCCATAGGAGAAATCAAAATATTTTAAAAATTAGTTATTTTTTCACGTATATGATCTTGTACCAGATTACACTCAGGTATCCATTATAACACTCTCCTAAGACCTTAGTAATTCTGTGAATCCCTCTCTGAAAGAGCTACAATAATTTTAAAGTACAAAAGTTACAAAAAATAAATAGCTACAATAGCTACAATAAAATAACAGCTACAAAAATTAATACACAGCAGTCAACAAAGCATGAATACATTTCTTTTTGTTGCTTTAACTGGATTCAGATTTTAGTAATCAATCTAAACCAAGAACGTTCCTTTATAGAATGGTAAAAAGCATAAATTAAAAAAATTGTTATTTAAGATAAAGCAGATTCTTATTATTTACTTATTACTGAAAGGTAGTATGCCATTAACATTTGGGATTTAACCCACCAAGGTTAAACAAAAAGGCATATACTCAAAAGTAAAAGTTACGAAGGTCTGTATATGAACTAAAGCTTAACAAGAAAGCTAAGTGATATGGTACTTGAAAATCTAAAACAACATTGACAAATATAAAACTGACTGGAATGAAAACACATTTGGTTAGTGAAGTAGTAATCGATATGCTGCACAGATACAAACAAACAAACAAACAAACAAACAAAACCCACCAAAACCAAGTTAAAATAATAATTAAGTAGCACTGTAGCTAACTTGTGACTACTGACTTCACAAATACAATTCTGCACATTGGAGATGATCACTGAATATAGGCCTCGAGATACTGAAACAGAAACATATGCATACTGGATACAGCAGCAATACCAGATACACTGTCAAAAACACTAAAGTATGCACAATGCTCAAAGAAACAACTGAAATAATAAATAAATAAATAAATAAAAACATTTTTTTAAAAAAAACTATTGCCACAGAAGAATAAATTTATAAGTCAAAACTTGGCAACATATAAAACAGCAGTTTCCTAGTTTTAGCATGCATAAGAAGAGAAACCATGCTGAAACCCAAATAAAAACTTTTTTGTTTTTTCATGAAGCACCAAAGGTTCTAGTGACTGCACCATTAGTTAAGATCAATACTCTGTAAGAAGGTAGGATATGAAAGAAATATTAATACATTCAAACTGCATATTAGAAAGGAAATTAAAAAAATAAGAATTCACTCAAAAGGAATGAATGAAAAAACTATGGACAACAAATGTTTAAATTCCGCAATAACATTTCGTAATGAAAGAGCATTGGTTTCAAGGCATATCTCTAGAGAGGAAAGTGCCAAAAGAGTTAGTACAGTTGAATGCCAAATATTCAAGATGTTATTCAAATAAAATAAATATCCACAAAGAAAATGGAAACACAGCTCGAATTTAACTATCTTCCTCAAAGTTTAGACATGTCTGTGCAATTAAAATATATTTAGCAACCTCAAAGACTAGCACAACTGGCACTCCCAGTGCTCGTGACCACAACTAACCTCAACAGCTAAGATCTGAATGTTCCAATACAGACAGAACAACATGAAATTACATTTTATCTAAAGCCTCGTTTCCACTCTGTAATTCTGTTTCCACTCTACAGCTCCTCTTCATAAACAGCCTATGCAGGTTCATAGAAATGCAGAACCTCCAATAAGAGCATCCTTCCCCCCCAAAATTAAGAATGCCATAGCTGGCACTTGGAAAAAAAACTCTTGTTCTGTCCTGCCCAGTTTGTATCCTGCTGTCTTAGATATATACTATCAATCTCATTTAAATCTCACAAACTGGACTTGGTGATGTTTTCAGCCCTAACTTTGCACAGGTGAAGAAATTTTGTTTTCAAGTTTGTTCTGTTGCAGACTTGACACCTTTCCAATAGTAAAATAAGCAAACAGGATATGATACGTTTTTGAAGGTACGTGTTTGAAAAAGAATAAATCCTAAGTTTGTAGAGATGAAAGGGTCCACAACATTCAACTTTTTACATAATGTAAAAAAAATATATTGGGTGTAGGTGTCAAGGTGTTGGCAGCATTCTCTAGACAGTGGAAGGTTTACCTGTAGTGGCAAACATTTGCAGAGGGATGACATTTTATATATTATGTTATAGAGATTAATCAGGATCTTGACTGAGAATTTGTGATGTACTTTCATATACTGACATAATACCTTGGTGTTTTTGAGGCATAAATACTTTTCTTAGTATACTGCTGAATATAATTTCTATTTTTTTTTTTGTTGTTCTGCATTGATACTTAAAAATATCTCACAGAGTGACAATAAGGTGTTAAATAGCTTCAAATCATCAACTATGTTATAGAACCACAGAATGGTTTTGGGTGGGAAGGGACCTTAAAGATGATCTAGCTCCAACTCCCCTGCCATAGGCAGGGACACCTCCCACCAGACCAGGTTGCTCAAAGCCCCATCAAGCCTGGCCTTGAACACTTCCAGGATGGGGCATCCACAGCTTCTCTGTGCCAGTGCCAGTGCCTCACCACCCTCTGAATAAAGAATTTCTTCTTAATATCTAATCTAAATCTACCTTTTTTTTAGCCTAAAACCATTCCCCTTGTCCTATCACTACACTCCCTGGCAGAGAGTCCCTCCCCAGCTTTCCTGAAGACCCCTTTTAGGTACTGGATGGCTGCTATAAGGTCTCCCAGGAGCCTTCTCTTCTCCAGGCTGAACAACCCCAACTCCCTCACCTTGTTTTCACAGGAGAGGTGCTCCAGCCCTCTGACCATCCTTGCGAGCTGTATTTTAGAGAAGACTGTTTTAGGAAGGCTACCAATGCAAATCAGGAATACACTGGTACTATTTTCCAAATTGCTTTTCAAAACTTAGTTTTTTTTATTAGCACTACTGTTAAGGTGGCAGACTTTATACAAATGTGTAAACATACACTCTTGTTCTTCCAACTCTGTTGTGGACAGTAAAGGGGAAGAGATAATGCAGAAACAGTAATTTCTTAAATAGGATCATAGAATAATCTGAATTAGAAGGGCCCCATGAGGATGGAGTCCCACTCCTCACTCTGTACAGGCCAAACTAAACCATGTATCTAAGAGCATCGTCCAAAGGCTTCTTGAACACTGCCAGGCTTTGGGGCATGACCCCTTCCCTGGGGAGCCTGTTCCAGTGCTTGACCACCCTTTTGCTGAAGAACTTTTTGCTAATATCCAATGTGAACTTCACCTGACATAGCTTTAACTTTGCATGACGACACATTCCTTCTAGTCCTATCACCACGAAAGAGAAGAGATCAGCACCTCCCTCTCCACTTCCAGTCATGAGGAAATTGTAGACAGCTATGAGGTCACCTCTCCATCTCTTCTCCATGCTTAACAAACCTAGTGACCTCAGTTGCTTCTCCTAAGTCATGCCCATTACCTTTCACCATCTTTGTTGCTTTCCTTTGGACACATTTGGACACATATTTTAATATCCTTACTTTGTGGAGCCCCACACTGCACAAAGTAATTGAGGTGAGGCTGCACCGTTGCTGACTATAGCAGGACAGTCACTTCTTTTCACCGGTTATCTTTCTACCCCAGGATACCATTAGTCTTTTTGGCCACCAGGGCACACCCTTGACTCATACTGAGCTTGCCATAAACTAAAACCCCCAGGCCCCTTTCCACAAGGCTGCTCTCCATTCACTTGTCCCCTACTCTCTACATATATCTAGAATTACACCATCCCAGGCACTGAATCCAGCATTTGCTCTTGTTAATTTTCATGTGGTTGGTGATTGCCCAGCCCTCTAATCTATCAAAATCATAGAATCATAGAAAGGTTTGGGTTGGAAGGGTCTTTAAAGATCATCTAATTCCAACCCCCCTGCCATGGGCAGGGACACCTTCCATTTAACCAGAGATCCACAAGAACTCTCTGTAAGGCCGCTCTACCCTTAAGGGAATCAACAGTGACTCCTAATTTAGTAGCATCTGCAAAGTTACTTAGTGTGAGCTCAATTCCTGTGTCCAGGTCCTTGATAAAAGCTTCGAAAAGAACTGTCCCTAAAACTGAGCTCTGGAGAATCCCACTAGTGATTGTCCACCAGCCTGATGTTATCCCATTTACCGTAACCCTTTGAGCCCGACTCTTCAGCCAATTGTTCACCCACTGTATTGTGTGCATGTCTAGCTGTATGCTGGATGTTTTCTCTAGAAGGATACTCTGAGAGTATCAAAAAGCTTTTAGAAAGGGAAAAAAATAAAATTTTATATATATTTAAATATATATACACCTAAGCAGTATGGACCCCTGCAGCTGCTGGCACATGGACAGAGAAGACTCTAAGGCCAGTCTCATGCCAATATCTGGTACAGAGTCACATGCACACATCAAGGTACACACACAGAGTTGTGCAGTAACACAGACGTGGCTTTTTACCCCCCTTATCCTTCTATTTTCCTATGCTTGCTTCTCTTTATATCACTTACATCCATTCTTTTCCTTGTCTCTGGTTAACATGTCCCTTAACATAAGCCTGGTGAAAACGCCAGATGCTCTTTTTCTGCATCACATCATGTAGCCCATACCCCAAGGTGACCCTCTCCCATTGCCCCTGACCCACTGGTAGGTGCCCCCTGGCCCACGAGGCTCTCCTGGACAGCCCTGGGATGGTCCATAGGCAGAGGCTTGTGTCTCGGACTGTGTCACTAGGGTTCCCCCACTGCCCTTGATCCTCTGGGATCTTCTTTGTGGGGGGACTTGGTCCTTTGATGAGCTGATGGCTCCTGTGAAGAGCTACGAACAGCAAGGGCAGAGTATTGCTTGGGGTTGTCTACTTCCAATTGCTCTTCTGTGGTCCTTTGTGGGTGTGAAGATAGACTTTTTAATCATAAAGCAATATTGACTAAATGTACAATTGCACTTATTTTGGAAACACTGAGTTAAAAAAGGGGTTTCAATTGCCAGCTGTCAATGAACGTTCAGCTGTTGGAAACAGCTAGCGAGCTACTACCCTTGCGTGTATAGGAAAATAAAACCAACTTATTTTTCATCTTGCACAAATAGATTCTGAAGGATGTCAGAGATCAAATTTCAACATCTAACTATGCTAAGCTGGATTCTACTGGATGCTGTGTCCTATAAAAGGGTCTGAACTAGTTTTTTCCTAGTAATAAGTCTATAAAACAAGTACAGATATGCAAAATTCTACTAAACCTTTTTGACATATTTTAGTGTAATTAAATGATGGATGAGAACTTTAAAAAGCCTATATATGTCTACCAGTATACTTTTAAGAGAATTTCACCAAATTTTTGTTTTGCTTATTGCTGGTTTTGAAACTGTAGTATATAATTTTAAGGACTATATAATAATAATAATAAATAATACATATAAATTCTCTGTTTTGTTTCCTGACGTGAAATTCCCCTAGAACTGGTATGCAGTCTTAGAAGAACTAGATTAGAGGACAGAAAGGCTTTGTTTGTAAGGGTGCATAATAAGGACCTATTCTTTACAAGGAAGGTATCTAAATACTGACATTTAACACAAAGAGAGAATTTCCATGATTTCCAGATGGACACTGGTTATCTACAGCACAAGTCTTCAACATCTCTCCATGAGCCAGTTTTGCCTCTTCCATTTCCTTTTATTTTCCACTGAAATGGTCAAGCATAGTAAACTTTCTCATTAGGTTCTGCCTCAGCCAAATTTGGTGGAAATACTAATACAACCATGTATATATTCTTCGGTGCTTTTTCCCTAAGCTTTTTCATTTTAAATTCTAATTGAAAATGACTATGTAATGCTCTGTAAAGTGTCTTTGGATAACATACCTCCAGCTTTCTCTGATATTTCTCACATTCTATTTGGCATTGTGAAAGATTCTTAGCTGTTTCTTGTTGCATGAGTTGAACATGTTCACTTTCAAAGGACTTTAACTTACTTTGGTGAAGAAGTTCAGCTACTTTGCTTTCTGTGCCAAGCTGCATTTGTCTATACCTAAAAACAGAAAAAAAAAAAAGTTTTGGCAACTCAAAAATTATTCAAAACAAACTTAAAATGCATGCTGGTTCTGTTCTGAAATTTATAACCGATATGAAATTAAAAATAATTTTAAAAATTTAGTAAATGTTAGTACAGTACAGTTACCTATGTAACTACTGTTGCCTATATTTGAAGCATCATTAGGGAAATTCAATATGTTAATAACAACAAAACACAGTAAGTAGAAAACTCAGTCCATGGCTTTGCTGAATGTGTGGATAATGCAAAATCAAATGACAATGACCTTACAGTATACCTTAGTTTTAAAAAATCTTACATCAACATCAATTTTGTTTTCAGTACAGAAAAGTATATATTCCATACCTCTGAAATCTGTTAAAGGACATGAGAGAGATACCAAGGAAGCTGTTGTCTCCTATCTTCACCACTAAGTGTTATATATGATAGGGAGAAGTGGTATTAGACCTCAATGATACCAAGGCTGAATCCCTTTTAAAGTATGATGGGTTTCTGCTACACTGCTTTTCCCCAAACCCAAAGATAGGAAGAAACATCAGACCACAGCAGTTTATTAAATTCCACAGTCATTCAGAACCACAGGTATGAAGACTCAGAAAACAGGAATGAAATGTATTTTTGTTAATATATATGTGAGATAGCAGGTGACGGATAAGTATTAGTCCACTTAGAAGTGGAATTCAGTTTATCTACTCATTATACTTAACAGGCAATCTCCAAGAGGCCTAAGAGTTTGCTGATGGAATACTAATTTACTGGACTGTAAAAAAAGAGGCTGATGTGAATAACAGTAGAAAACATTACAAAGCTGAGCATTAAATGCCCTGTGAAATTTAAAGGAGACATATGCAAAGTAATACACCACCATTAGAAAAATGATTCTAACCACATACATAAAATAACGAACTCCTACCTGACTTTTCACTCATGAATGAGGTTTTGGGATTATATTAAATAATCCATGAAAACTTCAGCTCAGTTTTAAATAAGGGTTAAAACCAACATTTGGTGAATTACTATGAAAGGAGCAGAGAAAATACAGAAATCAACACGTCACTTTACAATTCCATGCTGCTGCCTGCATAATGAATGCTGAATACATTTCTCATAACTCAACCCACAAAAAACAGAACAGGTAGGGGCAGAGAAGGGTAATAAGGATTACCTTTGACAACTAGCAGTGGCAGTGTGAGGAAGAAATTAATTAAGGAAGTTTCTTTAAAGTGTAAGGAAAAGGAAGAAATAGTAGAGGCCTGTATCATATGGAGAATGAGAGTAGGAATCCATTGTTCACTGTATTTTCTGATAGATGAATGAGGAGGCATCTAATAAAGCTAGTGGATGTAGAGTAAAAACAAAAGTCATTCTTCACACAGAGTATTGTGATCTGCAAAGTTCCTTATCATAAGATGTTGTGGATGCTAGAAGTTAACTCTTACTCAGGAGACTGAACAAATTCTCAGAAAATAAATAATTTGACAACTCTTGAAGGCAAGATAGTGCTTCTCACACAGAAGCCACTTGACAAAGTGTCGGAATGCCAGATAAACCTTTACTCTAACCCAGTACCGCTGTTAACTCCCATTTGTCAAATAGCATTGCAACACAAGTCTACCCTATTTAGTACCTAATCTTTAGGTAGGCTTGAGAGTGTTTAACAAAGTCAAGGAGATTAGTCAAATATTTTCCCTGAGGATTTCAGATGTGGGAATGTTTCTAAAGCACAAAGAGGAAGCAATTTTCACTGGAATTAACTTGAACAGAACAAACAGGTGTCATTACGATGTCTTTTATAGTCATTCTGCAGACATCTGTGTATGAATAAACAGTCCAATGCATGAATGAGATTGTTCCCACACAGGCTGCGTGAGCAGAGACTGGAAGTTCTGCCCGCTGAGCTCATGAAAACCGCTCTTTTTAAAACAATTTTCTTCTTCAATAGTAACATGACATTTGTTCTCAGACAGAACTGCTAAATGCCCATTATCTATGTGATATCGACTGCTGTCAGTTTTGCTCGAGGCTGGTACTTTAAGCATTTCATCATTGCTCCCTGACTGTATGTTCCTATTTTCATTTTACCACACAAAAATAGTTCCAGCATGCTTATGTTCTCCATACTTTGTACATGATTGGCTGCAGACATGACAGTGAATCTGTTCTGCTAAGGACATTGTTTACAATCCTGGGAAGACAATTTTGTTCCAAAACGAGCATGTCTTCACAAAGATACACGTCATCCAGCCATCTGATGTGCGATGTAGTGCACAAATGGAATTTATCTACAAGTCACATTTATTGGCTTTAAACAACAAAGCTGTATCTTGTGCCCTTACAGAAAATAAATGGGTATGCCTTCCTGTAGACTGCTTTGGACCTTAAATTAGACTAAGGTTTAATGATCTGTTCTGTATAGAGCTTACACACCGCAAACATGCATAAACAGAAGTCACACATATTTCTCTGTACTTCCCAAACTTTCCGAAGAAGCATAACTTTTGAAGTTATAACTGATAACTTTTGAAGTCTAGTCAATCATCTGCGTGCTTCCACAGCATGCTTATTAACACCGCCATTAAGAGTAAATTCGGGGAAAGAAAAAAAATACTTTGGAAATTTTAAGTAGCTTATATGGGCATGATCTGTTTTGTACTGGTACAGTTATGAAGAAAATAATATTCATTTCACTGGCAATGATTTTTGAGATACGTACAATTAGGGTACAGTTTATGAGTACCGATATATAATAATTTTTATGCTTTTCTTTGTCAACATAATTGCATTCATTTTCACTTGCGGTATGAAAAGCAACACTTCCATTAATGACAGAAAACATCTACAACTTTTCCAGAGGTAGAAAAGGAGAAACCGTTGTTAATCAAGTAGGTTTTCTTTTGACCTTACTACAATGTTGAGCTCACTAGCAACTCCTCCACTGTAACACAGCATTCAGAGTTTCCTTGTCATATTTGCTTTTACTTGGTCTGATAGTATCTCTGACTTCTTGGCTACTATTGCAGCACAAGTGTGGGTGCATGTGTATATAGTCTTGAAACACAATGCCAAAATGCATTCCTTGTTCTACCTAGATGGTCTCTATGAAAAACAGAAGAAAACAAAACAACCCATGCTTTAATACTACTCTAATGGAAATAAAAATAAAAATAGAGGCATGTGTGTGTACAGGATTTTTCCCAATCAAGAAATTTTAATAAAATTGATGAAGTGAAAGAGTGGAGTTTTGTCTCATAAAAGAGTAAGGTTGGGAATAGAAAGGGTATCTATGGATTAAGCTAATGAAAAAACAACAAACAAACAAACAAACAAACAAACAAAAACACACAAAAAAAACAATAACAACAAAACAAACAAGCATGTAAGAATCATGTGAAATGAGGTTTCAGCTTCATTATGTCTCTTTGCCATTAGGATGACCAGTCAGTAATACCTGAAGTTTGCTAATGCAGAGTGACACAATGGTTATCAAAAGGATTATTTTTAGATTAAAGTAGAAGAGAGAATATTCAGCAAGGGACTTAAACTCTGGTTTCTAAGAATGGTTTTAAGATTCTTCTACTGAAGAAGTTTGCTTCTGCATATAATGGGTAATGATATATTTAGAATCCTGCATACATTGAGAGTAAACTGAAAGATTTCATGGTAAACTCATCACAAAATGGACCTTGATGTAAGTGATACGAACTAAGAAAAGTACACTTCTCCAAATAGTCTCTGTACCTGAAGAAAGAGTGATGACCATCTGTTTTTTGAATGGGGAGAACTACAAGACAAGTCCAGTACAGCCCAATCTTTAAGTTATATTTGGAAGGTTTTTTGTTTTTTCTTTTATCAGATATACATGCACAGTGAGATTCACTTAACAATCGTACCAGCTTTTTATAAGCATCCCATATGTACTGGGATAGCAACTCTAATCTGCTTTTACCTAACAGAAATAGACTGTTACCTTCTACTGTCATCTATCCTGTAGACAAAACTTGAGATGTACAGCAGTACTCTTCAAAAGCAGATACAGTTGAATAATGAAGTACATGAGAAGACAACTAGATTTGTAAAATTAAGCAAATTCTAGTATTAAGCTTGTTAATAGGAAAGAATGACAACCAAGTAAATACTATAAAATACATCTTCCAAAGGAAGTCCTATTAAGATTATACAAAGATCAGCACCCACCCTTTCTAATTCTGCAGACTTGATTATACCAACCCAAGTCTCTTTAGGATATATTTGAAACGTTATTTTCAAGTTTAAAAATGAAAATCAAATCAAAACAACAATAACAATGACAAAACAACAACAAACACCTACAAATTGTGAAATCATCCTGACTCCACAGATGGGTCAGTTCCAGGTCTCAGATCTTTAAAGTAATTACAGTATACTCTCCTATTTTCACAAGCATCTGTACTTTGGTTCACTGCCAAATCTGTAAAGAAACCTAAATGCTACAGATGTTTCCTCCCTAACCTCTCCTACTGCAAGCCTCCCCCTTCGAGCCCCAACATGTCCTCTAATGTTCCTGCCCTTCTCCCTCTCTGTCCCAGCTCCAACCCTGATTTTTCCTGCTTTCCAATTCTATTTTCGTTCCTTCTACTTGGGGTATCTGTTTTTATTCTCACCTTTCTTCTAGCCTACTCAGTTTCCATTCCTATCATCACAGTCTCCATCTGTATCTTCACATCTCCATTCCTGTATCATTCCCAGAGTTTATACAATCATGGAAACACAGACTGGCTTGGAAGGCACCTTTAAAGACCATCTAGTCCAACCCCCCAGCCAAAAGCAGTGACATCTTTCTCCATATCAGGTTGCCCAAAGTCCCCTCCAATCTGACAAACACTTCCAAGGATGCGGCATCTACAACATCCCTGGGCAACCTGTTCCAGTGCCTCGCCACCTTATTGTGAAGAACTTCTTCCTTATATCTAATTGAAATCTATGCTCCTTTAGTTTAAACCATTAACCATGTCCTATCAGTACATACATTTATAAAAAATCTCCCTCCATCTTTCTTATTGAAAAGAGGGAGGCCCTTTACAAGCCCCTCTTAAATTCTCAAAGATTGCAACAAGGTCTTCCCAGAGTCTTCTCTTCTTTAGGCTAAACAACTCCAGGTCCCTCAGCCTTTCTTTGTGGAAGGTACTCCATCCCATTGATAATTTTTGTGGCCCTCCTCTGGATGTAGTCTAACATATCCATTTCATTCCTATGCTAGGGGCCCCAGAGGTGGATGCAGTACTCCAGGAGGGAAATCACAACGGCAGAGCAGAGGGGGAGAATGAACTCCCTCAACCTGCTGGCCATGCTTCTTTTGATGTGGGAAAACCAACCAGGATATGGTTGGTTTTCTGGGCTACAAGCACACATTGCTTTTGGTGGATTTGTCATCCACCAGTACCCCCAAATCCTTCTCTGCAGGGCTGCTCTCAGTCTGTTGATCTTTGTACTGATGTCTGGGATTGCCCCAACGCAGGTGCAGAACTTTGCACTTGGCCATGTGGAAGGCATCCCTTCCTTCTATCGTATCAAATGCAACACTCAGCTTCATGTTGTCCACAAACTTGCTGAGGGTGCACTCAGTCCTGCTATGTCATCAATAAAGATATTAAACAAGTACCAGTCCCAGTACAGACCCCTGAGGGACACATCTCGTCAACGATCCCTCCAATTTCGAGACAATCCTTCAGCACCCTTCAGCATCTTTCATCAAATTCTGTCCTTACTTCTTTCATGATGAGGCTCAAATCACAGTTTAACTTCCTCACTTTTTGCAACTGAGTGGCTGTTATGGCTTCCTCACTTCCAAAGAAAACAAAACTAAGTATAAAAGCACAGAACAATTTTCTTTGCTCTTCATTCAGCTACATGGAGTCACAGGAGGAGTAATAGCAGTTTAAAGTGGTCTAAATTAAATTCAGGCATGTTCAATGCAGCACATACGCTGTCCATACATGTGGCAAACTGAGACTCCATTTCAGACATGGGTGCTCAAAGGATCTTGTTGTCACTGTTGCTCTTTTTGATCCTCAGTACTAAAAACTGGTTGGCTTGTTTCTGAGCAATCAGAAATTTCCCATGAACTGAGTTCACACGCTACCCACTAAGCAACTGAAAATGTAGAAACTCTGATCTTTAGCTCTAAATGCTTTGATTGCACAGTTTCTGAAGCACTGAACATCTATCTGATGCATTACATATACGGCTGGTTTCATAAACTGAAATGTCTACTGTAATAATTAGTACAAAATGGCAAAGAAAACTGTCATTCTTAATTTAAATACAAGTATGCCATGGAGATTCTTACAGCAGTTTTGCAGACGTTTTCAATCTCTTGTACCATTCATTTATTAAATGCTTCATTAATATCTGTCAATTATATTCTTTCTAATGTGGACTATAATAACAATGCACTTAATACCAAATTTATTTTTAAATATTTCCAACAAAAGAAAGAAAAAGTTCAGAGTATAATGATTAAACAGAAGATGAAGCATGCCATCTACAAATGGTTAAACAATGTAAAATGTTTGCTGAAATAGTTTTTACATAAAATTTGTTTTCCCCAAATAACATTCTTAAAGTTTTATCCAGCACTGTATTCTTGTTTTAGATTGTTATTCAAAAAAAAAATCCAGAAACATACAGCTTAAATGTTAAAGGGTAAGCATGATTTAACATGCAAGTTCTTGCCAGCTGTTACATTTGCTTCATATCAAGTAATTAAACATACGGTACTTTTGCATGTGGTTTAGTAAAATCTGTTTGAGAGAGAAAGCTTAGAAGCTTTGTTTAAAGCTGCTTGCTTCAAAGCAGATTTTTCTGTTTTGCAGCACTCTAAGCATTTGTTGTATCTTAGTCTCTGATCCTCATTCTCTTGAAACAACTTCCTTGGAGGCAACACTTCCACACAGTATTTTGCAGTCTGTATGAATTCATAGTTCCAAACGTGGAGATCCAGCAAGAGAAACAACTTTTACATTACCTGTAGTCTCAGGACACCTAAACCCAAAATACAGTAAGTGGAGTTACTAGGATCTATAATATAGTTTGTAGGATCTATATACTATATAGAACTATATACTATATAGTACAGATCCTACATATACTATAGGATCCTATATACTATATGATCTAGTATAGTATAGTACAGTATGTAGGATCTATATATGCTTTCTACCCTAAACAGACTAATGCCCAGTATACATTGTATTGGAAACATTTCTCTGCAGCGTCCGATGTGAACATGTGTATTTCCCATGTATTCTTGTGCCTTATGCCAGAGAAGGAAACAGGTTAGATGTGGCACAGACCTCACTAACCACTCACTAACATGACTGGTAAAGTACAAGCTTAGAGGGAGAGGGTTATGGAAGACACATAAAAAAGGCATAACTTGATGAATTACTATAAAGGTAAAAAGCTTTTTTGCTGCTTATCTTTATGCATATTCTCTTGAAAAGTCAGCTTGACTGAACTAATTACCATGCTCCAACTCTTTAAAAATTAGAAAAATGAACGTTAAGGATGAATCTGCTCGAGATATATTTGCTAAACCATTCCAACTGGCAGGGACTGAAATCCACCTTTGTTTCCCTGTCCCAGGGCCATGCTACTGTACTCCCTTTCATTTGACTTTGACCCTGTGAAATTTAAGATTTGCCTCTGCATCATGAAACAGCTTCAACAGTGCTGGTGGAGACTGCTTCAGCCTAGCGTAGCCTACCCTGCTGTACTTGGGAGCTATATTTCAGCCCTAAGTATTGTATAATAAACCCTCACTGGAGAGTTGTCTCTCAGCTCTGGAGTTCTGATGGATGTTGAATTCAGTCTTCCACTTCCTGAAAGTATGTGCTTACTTCCAGGCTACTAGATACAACATGAGCAGCACCTGACATGCTCTTTTTCTTTTAACGAAATGAGATGTGTTTGCTGTTCTGTGATAATTCAATACTGCTGATGCATACACTTAGTTTGCTCAGAGTCACTTACCTGGGTATTAGCCTGTTATTACTTGGTTTAACTAATTAGCATCTTGATGGAGTTTACTGTTTTGTTATTTGATTCAATGAAAAGAACCCGTGACATTTATTCAATTAATTGAATTGAACTTCATCAGTATAGAGGCATAGTACAACAAACTTAACAAAAATAAAGTATCTGAAGAAACCAATAAGCAAGTAATAAAGGGTGGGATAGAATTCCACTGTTTCCACCACAAAAATCTCTCTCTTTTTTTTTAGATAAACAAATAGCAGAACAGAGTCACCCAGCTAATTTTTTAGGACAACTAATAGTCATTGTTTTCTCTTTTACTAGGCAATAGTTTAGTCAAGATGTGTTTTCATTTATGTTTTTGCTGATGACTATGAAGCAGTGTACAAACTCAAAACATAGAAAACATCAGACAGAGAGTATCAGGTATTTCAGGGTATGTAGGAACAAAGATATTTAGCTTGTGAATCCAAAATGGAAATCATCCCCTCACAGAATCCCTTGAATAAAATCTTAAAATAACTCCAAATAAAGGTAGAAGATTCATCGTTTTCAAAGAGGAAGGTTATTAAATGCCCTCTCTGAAACACAGTGAAGAAATACCAAAGGAAACAACTTCACAGACTTCTAAATACAACAGAACAACCTGAAATGAAACATAGCCACACTAAAGGATGCCGACACCAGCAGCTCTACCTCAAGCCAAAAGCAGTCAGAAGAAATGGAACAGTTCTATTGTTCCTGGCACAGCCTTGATGCACTGCTCAAAGCTATCTTTTGTACGTGTGCACTAACACATAAAATGGCAAAAGTCTCAATTTTGAAAGCATGAGAAACATTCTAAACTTAAGTGGAACATGCAATCACCAGAATAAACACAAGTAGATTTCTCATTACCTAAACGACATAAACGTTCAAACAGATTTTTTTTTTTTTTTTTTAAATTCACTTTGAAATGAAATTTCAAATAATAGCTTTTGTAGTAGATTTGGCATACCTCAACAGATTTTGGGGACATAGGAAGCTACAAAAGTTGCTGATTACACTTTTTTTTTAGATGTAGTACACACATTGTTCTTCAATGCCCAAACAAACTAATAAATCAGAGTCAACAACTACAAAAAGACTCTGAAACTGCTGGTTGAATTAGGTTTTCCTATGTATACGTATCCTTTGCAATTGTCGTCTCCTGCTACTCACAGATATTTCATTAAATATTCAGCTAAGGCAATACAAATATTTTCAGAATCTTGAGATTCTCGGTGGAGTGATTGTTATTTACTAGGCTAATTTCGTATTCAAGGAGTTAGTCGTCAGAGTGCCAATAGGTGCATATAGTTGTACTCTACGCGGCTCAAATATATTTTGATGCAGCATCACTGACTCTCTCAGCTCACAACTGGCCCATAGCATATTGTTGTACATGCTGCTATTACACTAATAGAAAATTCATAAACATAATTTTATATGTAAATATATACTTAACAAAATATATTTAGTGCATGATTTTTAAATCTAACAATGAAAAAAGAAAAAAAAAACCTACGTTAAACAATTGACAGAACAGCATATACATAAGTGACAACAGCAATAATGAAACATCTATTTTCACTGAAAATACAGCCAGCTATAAACAGAAGAAAAATGTTTGGAATGCCACATACCTCCTTAAACAGTCAGAAATGAACATGCAGATTTTTAAGCTCTGAATTCCACAAATCTGATTACTGTATGCAATTAACAATATCAAAATGAAATTTCTATTCTGCGCAGTGATGAAAAAAGGAACTTTTCTGATCATCAGTAAGGAAAAAAAAGTAAGAAAAAGAAATTTCATCACTGAAAATTCACAGAAAAAGATGGGGAGAAAAATGAGAACGTATGAACAATTGTTCTGAGATATGGGCTAACTGGAAGGCTATCTGATAAAAACTCATTTGACATCTGGAAAAGAAAATATGCAGGTAGCTATTGTACCAGTAGAGAAATTGCTCTCCCCTACCCCCCGTTTTCCCCACTGAAAGTCTGGCAGAGTAGGTCAGAAGGTTAGGGTTCAAACTGCCAGAACGTTGTAAGTGATTGGTACGTCCCTTAATATCACACGTAACAGGTTTGATTCCCTGATAAGCAGAGTTCAAAGTACAGGCATACCTTGTTATCTGTCAAGGATGTGCTCCTAAAAGTGTTATGGTTAGCAATCATCGGGAGGAAAGCAATATTTTCCCATAAGAATTAATGTATAGGGTGCAGGGAAGGGGTGTCTTGGTAGCGACTTAAGAAATGTGCAAAAAATAAAGATGAGGCCAGCATATTGCTGTATAATTTTCAATTTATTCCCCAGTAAAATTATCCATAAAAATATGATCTCAGCCATGCTAATACAAAACAGGTATAATTCAAGTTGGAAAGTATTTCGGGAGGTATCTAGTCCAACATCCTGCTGGATGGCAAGTATTCCAGCCCTGACCGTTCTCATAGCCTTCCACTAGATTTGCTCCAGATTATCACAATGCTATTTGTATTGAATGTCCCAAAACTGGACATCCCTTGATGTCTTGTTTATACTACTGCCAAGACAGCCCATGAGGCTGCTGGCCTTCGCTGCCTGGCTGATATTGAGCTTGCTGTTTACAAAATCCCACTTGTTCCTTTCAAAGACACAGATAATGATGTGTACTCACATGCACAAGATGCATGTGCTTATTTGTTTACTAGCATTTGGGTGCTACATAAAAACTACCAGAAAAAAAAACACGTATCAAAGGCTACCATACCTGCACTGCCAGCAGCTGTTTTAAACTATTGTAATGAAAAAATACATGGATTTACACCTGTATTTCAAAACTTAAAAGAACTTCCATTAATCCAACTGCAGGTCATCAGGCATGCTTCAGTACAACAGGGCAACTCAGGGAGTTCTTATTAGAAGAGCAGAAGATGGAAAGGCATGATAACGTTAACAGTTAGCAGAGAGGGGTATTACCTAATGCAAGGATACTGAAAGGACAGACAGACAAGCAATGGATGGTGAGGCATTACTGTATCTTTCTTCTTTCAGCTCTAAGATATGTGAAATATTCTTTCCTACGTAGTGATAGCAACTAGAACTATATTAACATTACTATTAACTGGAAAACAAAGGAGTCAGGGTTAAGATCTTTCTTCATTCATATGACCTAAAAAAGGTAGTGCTTACCAAGTACACTTCAGCTTTACAGACAACTATTAAATAATAAAATATTATTTACTATCCAGTTTATTACAAGTCTTAAGACACAGATATCTTTGTGTATCATTACCGAGATAGGAAACATATATTGCTTTTTTAAAATATACTGTATAACTCTTTCAAACCAATCAGAAAATCTTCTGAAGATATAAAATTAAACACACTTGGACAATAGCATCAATAGCATAAGAGAATATGGAACAAACTCTTATAGCCCAGAATAAAATGAAGCAGGTACAGTCATAAAAGGTACATTCTACACACAACGTACCTTTTTGATATTCAGCACAGTCTTAAAAACTTCAAGACAAGTAATAAACGAACCCTGAATAGATAAATCACCAAGCCATTTATGCCACTAATAAAACAATCTAATTTCATTTCTAAGCAGAAAAATTCAAATGAATCTATGTTTTCAATTCAGCAGCCTATCCCAATTAAGAAATTCTTGTTATCAAAATATCCTATGTTGCCTGCTGAGCCATGTAAAAAAGAAAATATTTTAAAATGCAGTCACTTACTAAAAAAAAAAAAAAAAAAAAAAAGTTAGTTTTAAAGATTAACTCCAGCCTATCTCCACTCTTGGGCAGATTTGCTTTCACAACATACTTTTCCATATTTCATAAGTTATGTGACAAGTTTAACAAAATTTTTACAGAGAGACACAACTTTGCCTTTATACGGCTTTTCTACAAAGTCATACTTTAAGAACAGTAGGATTGTGGGAAGCAGTTAAAATATAAAAGACAAAATCAAGGTCTGAAAAGAAGAAAAGAAAGTCAGAATTCATGAATTATGGGGACACTAACAGGCTTTGCAATAAAAGTTTCAGGTGTACCTGCTAAGAGTCTTAGATGTAATATAACCGTTACCTGCCTTCTGAAAAGCCAACAGCAAAAAGGCCTGTATTTTTTTTATTTTTATTTATATAAAAATCATTTTTGTATATATTTATATTTATATATATATATATATATTTCTATATATATAATCATTTAGGTTGGAAAAGACCTCTGAGATCATCCAGTCCAACCTTTAACCTAGCACTGCCAAGCTACCACTAAACCTTGTCCCTAGGCACTACATCTACACATCTTTTGAAGACCTCCAGGGATTGTGACTCAACTACTTCCCTAAGCAGCCTGTTCCAATGCCACAGAACCCACTCAGTGAATAAATGTTTCCTAATATCCAACCTAAACCTCCCCTGGCACAACTTGAGGGCATTTCCCCTTGTCCTATCACTTGTTGCTTGGGCAAAGAGACTGACCCCCATCACACTACTGCCTCCTTTGAGGTAGTTGTAGAACATGGTAATGTCTGCCCTGAGCTTCCCCTTCTCCAGACTAAATCACCCCAGTTCCCTCAGCTGCTCTTCGTAAGAGTTGTTCTCTAGACCCTTCACCAGCTCATCATCTTTCTTTGGACACGTTCTAGGGCCTTGATGTCTTTGTTGTAGTGAGGGGCCCAAGACTGAACACAGTGCTTGAGGTGTGGCCTAACCAGAGCTGAGTACAGGGGGACGATCAACTCCCTAGTCCAGCTGGTCACGCTATTTCTGATACAAGCCAGGATGTTGTTGCCTTTCTTGGCCTGAACACACTCATATTCAGCTGACTATCAACCAATACCTCCACGCCCCCTTCCACTGGGCAGCTTTGCAGCCACTCTTACAGTTTACTTGTATAGTTCTTAGACTTGCCAAGTTTCCTGTTTCTCTGCTTCCTCCAATTATGTCCAGCTCTCTTCTCCATTCCTACATCTTTGTCTTCATTTTTGTATTCCTCCTCCCCTCATTTTCTCCGTTCCCTCTCAAAAGTTAATTCTTTCTTCATCTGAATTATTACAATCCCTGCACTAACCACACCTGAGAAATATCATTTTCCTTTTCATTCTTGTAGTGAACCTGAAAACAAATGTCTGTTCTTTTAGGTCTTTTCCCCTGATGTGACTGGTAGACAAGACACTCCTGATCTCCACATGTTCCCTTTCCCAGCTGAGTACACGGAGTCTAAAACATGTTCTTTTTAACTTCCAGACTGTGGCATATCAGACCAGATACCTGTTCAGTCTGGGGCAGAAAATGAAAGCTCCTACTCCTCTGTGCGTTCAATGCTTCTATGTACTGGGTCTGGCTGGGATGTTACCTTTCCCTGCAGCAGCCCATACAATGCTGCGCTCTGCACTTGTAGCTAGAACAGCAGTGGTATCACACCGGTGTTGTGTCTGCTGCTGAGAAGTGCTGGCACAGCATCAGGACTCTCTCTGACCCCCCTAGGGGGTGGGCAAAAAGTGAGAAAGAAACATCAGCAGGGCAGCTGACCTAACCCAACCAAAGGGATATTCCATACCATATGATGTCACACTCAGCAATAAAAGGTGGAAAAAGGAAGAAGAGGGGAGGGCTGGACGTTGTGAAAACGTCTGTCCGCCTCCCGAACACTGACTACGTGCGTTGAGGCCCTGCATCAAGGACGTGGTCAAGCATCGCTCATTTGTGGGAAGCAGAGAGTAATTTCTTTCCTCTGCACTTCCACAGAGCATCTACTTGTTTTGTTATGCCCTTTCCCCCTCCCTCTTCCCCTTTCCCTTTTTTCCCTTCAGTTGAATTGTTTAATTAATAATAATTTCCTTAATAATATATATATATATATATTCTTTTTAATTAAATTCTCCTTATCTCAACCCGTGAGTTGTTCTTTCCTTTACTTCTTCCCCTCATCATCTGAGGAGGGGGAGTGAGAGAGCGGTTGTGGTGTTCAGCTGCCTAGCACGGTAAAACCACCACATTCTATCATTTCATTCCTGACATTATTCCTTCTTTCTGCCAGAAGCCCCAAAATTCTGTTGTGCAACCAACAAACAAACTGAAGGTGTGATTCTTGTACTCATCAAACAGCTGCCAGAAAGTTCTCTTAACACAGCCATATTGTTAACATTAACACCTTAGATCAAGGTGGAGTAACCCAATAATACGTTAAAACAGGGCTTTAACCCTTCATATTCTTTCAGTTTACATGAAAGACTTCCATTCACTTGAGACTTCAATATAGATAGGAAAAGTTCATTTCCTTTGAAATGTGAATGAACTGTTGACCATGACAGTCACCAGTTTTCTGTGAATGCTTAGGTCATGACTGAAAAACAACCCAGTTGCTACTGTACTTTAGTTAACCTTATTTTGTGTAATGTGTAAGTCTTTTGCCTTCTTTATTACAAGAAGGTTTAAGTAGATGGAGGTGTTTAATATTTTCCCATACTATTTTTAACTTTATTCCACTCTCAGCTCCATTCTCAGCATTCCATTCTTCTATTGTTAAAGCCTGAACCAGGTTGGAACCAGACTCTAAGCTTCATCTAAAACCACTTAATAGGATAATAGTTCAACTTTCCTTAATTCAAAATGGAGCCAGTCTTTCAGAAAACACTTATTTTTGGGGTGAACAGAGAAGGATGAAACATTTATAGGTACATGACACCAAAGGATACTTGTCTTAGCAATACTAACAGGCAACACAGCCAGATACGTTGACTGCTGTCATATGAATGGGATGGAGTTTGGCCTGTATTTTCAGTTCTTCCCAATTTCAGAATTCCTCATAACCATAAAAGGACATTCAAAGGCAAGTAATAAATAGAGTGGTCTGTGACTGTTTATATAGTAAACACACCTTGGAGAACTGTCATGGGTAAATTTGATTTCTGCTTCAGAACTTCCATTCCACAGAATCACAGAATCATCTAGGTTGGAAGAGATCCAAGACCACCGAGTCCAACCTCTGACCTAAGACTAACAAGTCCTCCACTAAACCATATCGCACTCTGCAACTGACTTTGACCTGTACACCCTACAAGAACACCATGAGTCTGGGTAGGGAATCTACTGAGTAGGGAATCTCATCAGAATTGCTGAATTCTCATCCTGAAAGCAACATGGAGCCTATGAGTTTCAGGAGTTAAAAGGCAGCGGTGTAAATCTTATGGGTGAACTTGTTTTGCTGGAACCATCATTGTGACACAGGCTCTGCTAGATTTTCATGACAAAAATTAGAACTTTTCCATACGGTGAGAAAGCTTTGAGACATCAAGGTGCCCTAGGATCACTCTGCCCTACACATCAAAGTATTTTAAAGTTTTTAGTCTATTAACATAAAATGAAAGTATGTCAGCTATACCAACTGTGTAGAACTTCACTGCAGAAGAACAAGAGCGAAAGAAATTCTTCTTGTCGCCTGACAGAGTTAAAGGGCCAAACACTTCAAACTGCTGAACATAACGAAGCACTTGTCGCATTACCTCAAAAGAGGTCAGCAGCCTAGCCATAAAATAAGTCAAGAATCTGACTGACTTAGCTACACACACATTAATGAATGCTTCCTCATATCAGGCTACCCTATTCCCATGGTAAGCAGGGAAACTAGTTCTGACAACCAAGCAGTCCTCCTGCTAGGGGAGGGATCTAAGGCTTATATGAAAAAAAAAAAAAAAAAAAAAAAAAAAAAAAAAAAAGACCCCATTTCAAAGCAGAATCATCAAGAATACCATCAGTCTCCTGATTATTATTTTTTTTTTAATATAGAAAGTCTTATTATGAGAACTTTATCCGTTATATTGCCATTTGCAGAGTCCCTCTGTTATATGGTGTTTGGGATTCACTGGTCACAAAAAGCAACACAGGAAAAACTCAGTTTTCCCACTAAGGAAATTGAAAAACCTCAGATTTATTCTTGATTTGTCCAAATTTGAAGAGAAAGATTTATGCTTCCTATTGGTTTCTAATGTAAGTTGATTAGTCTTGCATTATCTCCAAGTTTACCTGTTTTGTTTTTTTTTTGTTTGTTTGTTTTTTGAAAATAGCTTTAAATCATCAATGCTCACTAACATGTTCAACAATAATTTGATGAAACAATTCCATTAGATCAGTGAGGAGATCTCATTTTGCCTTTTGTTAATAAGTGTTATGAAAGTGGTGTTAACCCATTATTATCCATATAATGGTACTGAACTTACAGGTAGAGCACTTCATGAATATTTTTTCCTGTTCTCAAGTTCCAGGTATATGGAAGTGTAAACTGTCCACCAGAGCACAGCCTTACAGGAGCAGATTACTGGAATGAAATCCTTAGGTAAAAGGTCTCTGTCATGGTAGCAAAGATCAAACCCAGTTTTCCTTAAAACAGAACCAGGTCTCCTGTTTTTGCCAAGAAGCAAACATTCTTTCAGAAGCTACTTCCAGAATCTTTAGTAAGAGCTTTTGTTTGTCAATGCTGTAGTCCTTGACCAAAATGTCCATTTTTTCCCTCTTAAAAGCAGAGAAAGCAAAAAATACAAGAGTCAAACTTGCCAAGGAGAAAACTACTGGTGGAGGCAACAGCCCTGAAAAAGTGAAGAAAAAGCAGCAGCAGTATTGGACTTCTGCACTTTGTGCTCTGTATCCTCAGCTGAATGTGGAAAGGGACCGAGCATGGAAATGCATGACTGCTGATTGTAATTGACATGGATGAATACTGACAAGCAAAGATAATTGCCTTTGAACTTGAGTGTTATGTATGTATCTGGAAGCAAACGCTGAAGGAAACTGGTATTTTTTTAAAAAGCTGTTATTTTTAGATGTGTGCTGCTAAGATCTGTAATTCTTTTGGCTACGACAGGTTTTCAAAAAACTCTGGACCTTCAAAAATGAAGAGACTCTTGCAAGACTCCAGTCAATATATAAGCTAAGCAGAACAGTATATTAGTCTTTGCTTAGCTTTGTACCGAAACTAATAATAGTATCTGAACTGACTAGCTTTTAAGTAAGATCAGATACATTCAAAAAACACGAACTGTGTACATGTAGTCTCAGGTACAGCCAAAAGTAGCACAGAGATTAGCTTGCCTGACCCACATAAAACACAGGACTTTCCTAAATTAATTCTTGTTTGAATTAAACTATGTAGGTAAGAGTAACAAATACCTGCTCTGAGATATACAGCTATTTTAGATACATGTCAAATTCTAAACAAGGATTATTTTAAGTGTCCTGTGGCTTAATCTGTTTCAACCATTTTCTTTGAACTTTCCACATAAATTTACCCCTTCAGGGTAATAAAAGAATATTAAGCTAATTCAATTTTGCCTGAGACACCAACACTGGAAGACAGAATATTTAGCATTTTATCCCATCTTAAAATTGTTCCTTAAAACAGAAGAAAGTGTTCTTTATGAATCTGTGCCCTAGCCACAGAATGTAACACAATTCAACAGAACTTGTTTGCGTACAAATATAATGTCTTTTTAAATCCAAATGAATTATTGGTTATTTGCCATTTCCACCACAGACAACCTTACAGATTAACCAAAGGATAAAATTTGTTACAACTGCAGGATCATATTTTTGAGCTATTACAGCTGTTTTGATATATTGTCAATAACAAGTAGCATCTTTCCGAAGTTTTCTTGCATGACTCCAAAGAATTTCTTGTAGGTTTGTAAAGTTCCTGACTTGGACAGATTTGAGAAATGACTACTTCTGTGCCATCTTTAAAGGTCTTTTTTTTTTTTTTTTTTTTTTTTTTAATTCAGAACAAATTTTTGTTGTTAAAACAAGACACGGCATTTTTAGTGTATTAAAAAACAAAACCATCATCATTTAAGTGCAATAGTGTGTGCAGGACTTCTGGTACGTTAACTGCTACACTGTTCAGTCTGTGCTACTGTATTTTGTCTTTCCATAATACTGTGCACTAAAAATGTTACATATAGCATTGTATACTGCACTGGTATAATTCAGTACTTGACTCTTATCTGTATTTTTTCTCATTTTCAAAATATTCAAGGTTTTTCTTTACTTTTCAAATTTCCATTTACTCTATTATCTTATATTCTAACCTAAAATGAAGTCAATCCCTCATGTAAATTATTCTCTATAGCAGATGGAATGAATTTAAGGACTAGCTAACCATGTCAACATTAAAATAGGACAAGTATGTTGCTTTGGCACAGTACAGTCAAATCCATGCCACAAAAGTTTGGATTATGTGCAGACAACTCCTCTCTTCACCATTCCTTGATCATTTACACACGCTCTACAATATCAAAATACAAATAATAAAACATCCTTGCAAATGCATTTGCTTATAATGAGGAAATCAAGAAATGAGGATGATTTTAAATTGGAAAATGCAGAGACCAGGACTACCACATTCATTCGGATATTGCTGATTTACTGAATTAGAACTTTGACAGTTTGTACAACCAATACCCACACCTCAAGTACTTACCTCCACTCTAGAAAGGCTTTTTTTTTTTTTTTTTTTTTCTTTTTTTTTTTTTTTACTTTGACCTGAGTTAGAGTGTTTTCCTAAAACACTTCATTTCTCAGCTCTAACAGCATCTGTCATTCTTGGCTTGAAAGCAAGCTCTTGTATGAATGTGAGCAATCTTTTTTTGCTTCTTTAAAAATGCAGGGTATGTTAAACAACTGTACTATGGATCTATAGGAATCTAAAGCATGTGTTTAAAGTAATTCAATGCATCTCTCAGATCATGATCAAAAAAGGCAAGCAATATGATTAGTCAAGTAAACAGTATATTGCAGTATTTGGGGCTCTTATTTAGACAAAAATAGGTCCATTAACTTTGTGGAGAGAAAAGTACGTAAAATATACATTAGAAGGAGAATTTAACATATATATTTATGGATTTAATAAACAAAAATGCTATTGCAATTATTTTTGTGAGATTTTTATACTTTAAATTACAACAAGAACACTTGGGGCTCAGCTACCATTCTTCTTGGGAACTCAAGTTTCCACAGCTCTAATGCCATGTACAGTTCCCATTCTATATTTCTCACTGACTTAAAACTAGTTTCTGCATCTCTAAAACTAATAATAATAAAAAAAAAGGAGACTGAGACTAAATTTCTAAAGAATATGAAAGAGCAACATGGAACTCAAGGAAAAAAGGGGCCATTTCACTTTGAAGTGCCTCAAGAAGGTAAAGAATCCTTTCTACAGTATTCTCCACTATTTAGAATATTTTTTTCATTCTGATTGAGAAAACTGCTATTTTTGTGACCCATTTTCAATAGTAAAATTGTATTTTTGGGGGTATTCCATTAAAAAATCTTTTTCTCAAAGCCTTTTCAAAACTTTATTATATAATTATTGTGATTATATTATTAAACATGAAATAAAGATGGAATTACAACATGAAAAAAAATGACAAAAAAAAAGTAAAAGAAATAGGTTTTGAGGACAATTCAGTTGACAGGGCTAGAATTCAGACTTTTCACAAAGTTCTAGAAAAACATTTATATGAAACAATATTACACTGGCAGAACCATTCTTTCATTTGTCAAATTCACGTTTCAGTTACCTTTTATAATATAGATACATACTTTCTCTTATTTTACGAGATCCTCCTTCATTACATTCCCTCTGTCAATACACAAATCTAGTTTATAAACAAATTCAGTTTAGTACTTCAGAAGATTGTTTTCAAACGAATTATTAACAATTAACAACCGCACTAAACATATGTGTATATATATATATATCATTGAATAGATATCAAATGTGCACACATTCAAGATCAACAAATATGATCTCTTTTAATGATCAACATTTACATATATAAGTTTATCTGACTTTGTCATTCCCTAAGAATGTACTAGCACACCAATAAATGCTCTAGGAGTTTGTAATATGAATCATCCATTATAATTTGTACTGCTGGCATCTTGGCATTAATTTGAACATACAAAGATTTATTTTGTAGGGTGGTAAGTGGAGTAGTAAAGCAAGGCAACTTAGTACAAAACTGCTGAAATTGCAAGCATTATGGAAAAAAAAAAAAGTACTAATATCATAAGAGAGAATTTAAGAATTTAAGAAGTGATGCTTAAACATGTCTAATCATTTCATAGATGACCCAAGGGTAAAATAATAATTGGTAGCAGGCAAGTGAAAGTATAATGGTATTTCTTAACTGCTATCAATTTATACTACTGTAGTCTTAAAATCAGGAGTGTATTAAAAAGGCACTCTTACAGGTCAAACGTTTTCTGTTTAATAGGATACAGAAGGGTAGCCCATAGGGATAATAGTTAGCAAAACAAATGTGATTACAGGCTACTTGCTTTTAAAAGGAAAAAAAGTAACATCAGTCAATATTTTCACTATGATTATGATTGGTAGCTGCTAAATAAGAAGAGTTATAACTTATGCAAGTACAAAAATTACAATCAGAGAAGGAATAATTTGTTTTATGCTTTTTCATAACTACCTAACACAGCAAAAAAATACTTTGAAAAGTTTGTATGAACCGTTAAATGACAAAAACAAGGAATCAACTTATAATTATTTTTCACTTCTTAGGTTACTTTTTTCCAAATTCAATAATGCAAGTTCACATTGATTAATATCATATACTATAGCCCAAATTATAAGTTTTGAAAACTAATTCATTTTTTTTCAAGCAATTCAGTTTTTGTATGCTATTGAGACATCACTGAATAGCTGAAGATTTGAAAAAATATTTTAAATATAGATTAAAAAATGTTTCAATAATCCTTGCTTAGGCAATTGTATCACATACCAGTCTAGAGAATGCTGCAGGAAAAAGGATAGGGAAATGGAAACAAAACCTACTTACAGCTAGTATGCTCTTACTTTGGTAAGGTAAGACTGTTTTCTATTTCACATCAACTGAATTTTGCTAAAGGCAATTTTATAAAGCTTCAAATGCTTTCTTTATGAAGCTGCTGTAAGGGTTACATTAGTATAGATTCCTTGATATTCCCATGACATTGTTTCTTATAGTATAATTTTTTATACTACTACCTATAGCTTCTATATCAAAGACACCATTTTTTGCCTAGATGATATGTTAATTACTATGTTGGCTACACGCTTGTAAGACAATAAAGAAAATAAATACTTGGAAAAAAAATTAACACATATCAACAGTTCTTTTCTGCAGAGTTCTGAGTAGAAGCAGGTAAAGGAAAGATAATAAAAATATTAAACTAATTTTGCCTGTTCAGTGACTAAGGTATCACACCATAAATACATACCCTGTGCATTTCATGTTAAAGTGAGTCCATCATACCATGAGCATAATAATTTCTTTTGTAGCTAACTATAATTCTTTTAAAACTAATGAGAAACTA